>NC_058419.1:30661961-30711050 GCF_002201575.2 Neomonachus schauinslandi | reverse complement strand
GGGGGGGGGGGGGGGGGGGGGGGGGGGGGGGGGGGGGGGGTGCCAGCTCCGGGTGGGGGGGTGGGCAGGGGGGGACCCCAAGCGACCGGAAGCCGGCTGCCACGGCGGTTCACGGCCGCCCCTGGCATTCGTCCCGGTTGGTTGGCCGCTGACTACATCTGCAGCCTGGGACAAGTTACGTCCCCTCTGTGAGCCCGTTGTCCCACCTGGGAGATGGAGAGCAGAGCCGCGCTGACCGCGCAGAGGGCTACCGGAGGCACTGAGTGCATGTGGACCTCGTCACCAGGTGCCTGGCATCCACAGAGCTCCCCGGAAATGGTTGCGGGGGCGACGCCTTGTGTCAAGGTGTCATGATGTTTACCTTATGACATCTTATTTTCCTGTGCCTTGGCCCTAGTCACCGGACACCGATAAATCAGCCCTACCTTGCCAGTGCCTCGAGGCATGAGGATAATGGCCTGTGCCCTGACTGACTCCCTTGAGCGCCCCGGCAAAAGATCCGTTATTTGATTTTGGAACTTTATTGTGTCTGAGCTTTGCATGAAATGAGATTTGAAAATGAAAGAAAGGATGAAATAGTCAAGGTCAGAGTAATAACATGAAAAAAATCACAGGCCCCACAGGCCCCATTTCCCATCCATTGAACAGGCATTTATTTACTGAATCTATACTGAGAGACTAGTGCTTACAAGCACAGACTCTGGGCTTGTATCCACTACTTACTAGCTGTGTGACCTTGGGCAAGTTACTCAACCCTCTCTGTCTCTATTTCCTTATTTGTCAGTGGGGCATAATAATAGTACCGATCTTTCAGGTTGTTGTAAAGAATCAATACATGTAAAGCACTTACGGACTTACTTGGCACTGATGAGCACTTGATAAGTATTGGCTGATGTGATTACTATATGCTGGTACCACGATCGGGGCACTTTAAAGGGACCCCGGTGGCAGCAGTGAGGGGCAAGACTGGCGGCAGAGTTACCAGCTAAGAGACGATTGTGGTATTCCAGGCATGAGATGATGAGATCAAGGGACTGATGGACCTATTGCAGGGACGGAAAGGTGGGGAATGGCACTGGAGATGTTAAGAGGTCCGATCCACTGATGAAGAAGGGATAGAGGATACAGAAGGAGGACCACTTTTGGAGAGCAGACATCTATGTGGTCATTTCGGGACACATTGGGTTTATGAAGACAGTCTGGTCTGGTAGTGGTTCTGGAACTCAGGGAAGAAAGAGGTTAGGATTAGGGGTACAAATGCGGAAGACCTTAGAACTCTGTGTCAGGCCCTCTTATTTCTCTTTCTCCACTTTCTTCCGAGGTGATTCCCATTGTTTTCCATGCCGTCTTTAGGCTGATGAATTTGTTTTCAAACTTCCATCTCTAGCCTGACCACCTGACTAATGTCTAGACTTCTATATACAGCCAGCTACTTAGGATCTCCAGCTGGATGACTAACACACATCTCAAACTTCATATGTGCAAACCCCTATTCTTAAATCCATCCCCACCCCCACTCACTCCTCCCTCAGTCTTCCAGTCGTAGTGGATGGTACCCACCGTCTATCTAGTTGCTCAAGCCCCAAAACCTAGGGGTCACATGCTCTGGTTGTTTCTTTAGGTCACTTTTGTAGGCATCCCTTCCTCTGCCCACCCCTTTAGAATCTCCTTTTACTCTTCAGGCTCTCCTTGAAGTGATGCTAAGACCATACATTTCCTATGGCTTCAAGCATCCATTCCCTGACTCATTCATTCTGCAAATATTCATCAAGCACCTGCTAGGTACTGTGCCGAATGCTAGAGATTCAGTAGGAGCAAGGAACAGAGAGGCACCACGCTCATGGAGTTTGTATTTGAGGGGTGGGGAAGACATGTAATAAACAAACTGATAAATGAAACATGATTTCAGATGATAGTAAGGGAGATAATAAAACAGGGTGACGTGATGAGACACTGTCCAAGGTCAGGGCCTACTTAGTCGGGATGACCAGGGAAGGCCTCTCTGAGGAGCTGACATTGGAGCTGAGACGTGGATGATGGGAGAACATTTTAGGCAGGTGCAAAGACCCTCAAGAGGGGAGAAATTATAGGAGCCTAGCAAATGAGGATAACAAGATAGGCTAAGATTAGGGGCGCCTGGGTGGCTCAGTTGGTTAAGCGACTGCCTTCAGCTCAGGTCATGATCCCGGAGTCCCGGGATCGAGTCCCGCATCGGGCTCCCTGCTCAGCGAGGAGCCTGCTTCTCCCTCTGACCCTCCCCCACTCATGTACTCTCCCTCTCTCTCTCATTCTCGCTCTCTCAAAATAAATAAATAAATCTTAAAAAAAAAAAAAAGATAGGCTAAGATTAGAGATTTAGGCAATGGCTCTATCTTATTAGGTCAAAGTAAAGAGCTTAGATATTATACACAGTGCAACTGAAAGCTCTTGGAGGGTTTTGAAGCAGGGAGACGGATATGGCATGATTTCCATTTTTAAAAGTTGGCTCTGGCTGTTGTGTGGAGAATGGCCTTTACAAGCTGGGAGACCAGGGAGGAGACTGTTGCCTTGATCCAGGAGAGACAACAGTGGCTGGGATTACATGGGAGGCCAAGGCCAAGGAGAGAAGGAGGAGCGAGAGATGGACATGTTAATCAGGGATCAGACTGGTGGAATTCGCGGGATGAGGGATGGGAGAGGAGGTGGAGGAAGGAATCAAAGGTCCTAGCCCAGTACCTGGCAGGTGCTCGGTGAATATTTGCGGAATGAGTGAGCCATCCTCCAGCCAGGGTGGAGGTTGCTGAGGCCACGGGAAAGGTTATGGTCTTAGCATCACTTCAAGGAGAGCCTGAAGAGTAAAAGGAGATTCTAAAGGGGGTGGGCAGAGGAAGGAATGCCTACAAAAGTGACTTGAAGAAACAACCAGAGTGGTAGGAGGAGGAACAGGGAAGTGTGATGTTACAGAAGCCAGCCCCGCTTCCCTCTCCAGAAGTAACCAATGCTAACAGATGGGTGGGTATCCTTCCAAATCATCTTCTATGTATTTACATACATTCACAAATGTTTATATTACATGCATATGTAGTTTTTTTGGTTTTTATATAAATGAGCTCATAGTACATGCATTATTCTTTCACTTGCTTTCTTAAAAAAAAATAACAGCTTTATTGAGCTACAATTCACATACCATATAATTCACACATTTAAAGTGTACAATTCAGTGGTTTTGTAGTATATTCACAGATCTGTGCAACCACTGCCATAGTCCATTTTTAGAACGTTTTCATCGCCTCCGGAAGAAACCCTATTTCCTTTAGAAGGATCACTCCCTTATCACCTGCCCCCTCCCCCCAATCCGAAGCGACCACTGATCTCCTTTCTGTTTCTACAGATTTGCCTCTTCTGGGCTTTCATATAAACGGGAGCATATCCTCTGTGGTCTTTTGTGACCGGCTTCTTTCACTGAGCACCACGTTTTCAAGGGTCCTTTATGTGGTAGCATAAACCAGAATGTCCTTTCTTTTTATTGCCAAGTAATATTCTATTGTATGTATAGACCACACTGGGTTTAGCCATTTATCAGTTGGTGGACACTGGGTTGTTTGCTACTTTTGGCTATTGTGAATAACATCGTTACGGACACTCGATGACAAGTGTCTGTATGGACACACATTCTCATGTCCCTTGAGTGTCTACCTAGGAGTGGAATTGCCAGGCCATGTGATAATCTATGGTTGACATTTTGAAGAACTGCTGGACTGTCTTCCGAAGTCACTGTAACCTCCAGTCATTTTACACCCCCACCAGTAGTCTCCGAAGGTCCCAGCTGCTCCGCATCGTCACAAACGCTTGTCAGTGTCTACCCTTCTGATGATAGCCACGCTAGGGGTGTGATATCACTTACTTTTCTAGGTAACGCGCCTTGAATGTTTTTCCATATTGGCACGTATCGATCTCTCGTGCACTGAACTGCTGCGTAATATTTCAGAGACCACTCTTTTCGAGACGCTCCTGTCTGTATCACTGTGTTCTGTCCTCCCCCAGGGCGCAGCAGCCTGGAGGTGGGAATGGCCGTGCTGGATGACCGCATCGATCCGGATTTGGAAGTTGTGAGGCAGCTAAGGCAGGAGGATGAGGTGAAGAACGGTGTTGCTGGTTCATGGCGAGAGGGTACTTGAAGTGAGTTACCAACCCTGGCACATATCGGTCCTGGTAAGTGACAGTGACGAGGAACTGCAGTGTTGACTACAGCGTAGTGCCAGACCCTAAAAGCAGGTTTTGCAGGAGAGCAGAGAGCTATTTTTTTGTCTTGTTTTGCACTTACCCATTTCCTCTGTTGAGTTCGTTTCTTCCCTCCTTCTTTCCTTTCTTCCTTCCTTCCTCCCTCCCTTCCTTCC
Organism: Neomonachus schauinslandi; assembly: GCF_002201575.2. Classification (NCBI taxonomy): domain Eukaryota; kingdom Metazoa; phylum Chordata; class Mammalia; order Carnivora; family Phocidae; genus Neomonachus; species Neomonachus schauinslandi. The sequence goes on along the minus strand of NC_058419.1, from coordinate 30,706,674 downwards.
TTCCTCCCTGCTTCCTTCCTTTCTAAGATTGCATTGTTCACTGCCTTGTTTTTTCAGATGATTCAGAACATAATAGGACCTTGTTTTGGGACTCAGAGTGGCCATTCTGACCGTCTGCTTTTGCCCTGGACCTCTGAGGCATGTAGGAATATGTCTTTCTCCATTAAATGGGTCCCAGATTTCTGTGCTTTTGAAATTCCATCTGCTTCAGCTTCCAGCTTTACTCATTTTGGTGTCAGAGACTGCGATCAGCGTTAGTCTAGGTTCTTCTAATACACGGGTTTTTGACCAGGGACTGACCTCATGCATCTCCTGTGAAGTTTCTGGGTTTCACGATAGCAATTTTACCTGCTATTTAGAGAAAAAACCTTTTCTCTTTTAGATTTGTGGTTACATTATGGTAGAGGTTATGAGGAATCTGATCTCCAGAGAAGGGTTGGTGCCTCTTTAATTTGATACAAGCTATTTTGGGTGGGCGAGTTTTCCAGCATTGAAGAATGTCAATGAATAAGTTTGTGTTCACCTTACCCACACTTTTTTTTCTTTTTAAGATTTTATTTATTTATTTGACAGAGAGAGACACAGCGAGAGAGGGAACACAAGCAGGGGCAGAGGGAGAGGGAGAAGCAGACTCCCCGCTGAGCAGAGAGCCCGATGTGGGGCTCGATCCCAGGACCCTGGGATCATGACCTGAGCCAAAGGCAGACGCTTAATGACTGAGCCAGCCAGGCGCCCCTAGCCACACTCTTTTTAATGGTAGGGACCTGCCCTGTTTAATACAGCAACCACTAGCTCCATGTGGCTTTTACAACTCAAATAGAAATTAAATGAGTAAATCAAATTACAAATTCAGTGCCTCAGAAGTAGTGGCCACATTTCAAGTTCTCAGTAGTCATGGGTGGCGAGGGGCTACCCTCCTGGAGAGAGCGGATATCGAATGTTTCCATTATCACAGATGGTCCTATTGGACAGCAGTGGTCTCGTCTCTGAGCCAATCTCCTCTTGGGTTTCACCTTCCCAGACGGGAGAGTCTCTTGCTTTTAGCAGCAGCTACATTCATCCTAGCCCGCAATACCCCCTGACCTCCCACCCCTGATCGGGTCACCTGTCCTCTGTCAGCGTGCTAGTCTCCTGTTGTTGCTGGCCTACATGCCTTGGCTCATGCCCCCCTCCTCCGTCTTCAGAGCCAGTGCAGAGTATCTTCAGATCTCTCTCACACTCTCTGACCTCTGCTTCCAGAGTCACACTGCCTTCTCAGACTCTCACCCTCCTGCCTCTCCCTTATATGAACTCTGGCATTTGATCAGACCCACCTGGATAATCCAGGACCATCTCCCCATCTCAGTATCCTTAATGTAATCACACCTGCAAAGTCCCTTTTACTATGTAAGGTAACCTATTCACCGTTCCCGAGGATTAGGACATTGGACATTTTTTGGGGGGGAGGGGTCATGATTTTCAGCCTACCATAATGGGCAGTGGTCTCCAGTGGCATCTTGTTTTCCTTGAGGACCAGGGCTGCACAAAGTATGCCACACACTGATGTCCTGAGCTTTTACACAAAGGGAGGAGAGTGTTTTAAAATCTTATTTTCTGCCACCGTCCCATCTGGAAATATCAAATTTTGGTGGTTCTGACTCCTCAAAATACGATCCTGTGAATATAGTAGCATTGGAGTATCTTAGAGGCAAGACAGATCCACAGCTAACTTCATGTCCTGTCGGAGTTTTTGCCCCACTCTAACACAGACTCTATTTTAGGGCTGCTCTCTACCAGCCTCTCTCCTCTCTGTCTCTGTCTCCGTCTGTCTCCCTGTCTCCCTCTGTCTCTCTCTTTCGTGCGTGCGCGCACGCGCACACACACACACACACACACACACCCAAAAAACACAACAACCTGGGAGCTTGCTATATTAACCAAAGCAAAGCCACTTGAGCTTCTTTTCCCAGAAAAGGGAGGCAGATGAAAGCCTGAGTCATTGCTAGGAGCAGCAACAGCAGAAACCAGTGCAAAATTGGTCTTCTATTTTCAGTCCGGGCAAGACGGCATAGACTCATTTCTCCTTGCTCCTCCCCACTAAGTATAACTATAATCCTAGAAATAATTCAAGAGGCAAACGAAGAAGAATTCCAAAAGGCGTAAAGAGGAAAGCAGAATGGTTAGGGACCCCAGGACTGGAGGAGCATCCTAATAGCAAGGCACCTTATGACTTCCTGCCCAACAGAAGAAGCTGAACCAGGCCCAGCATTTCCTAGCCCCCAGCCTAGCAACAGGAGGTGGCTCAGGTAGGCAGCTTCTTCCTCGGGTTTGAAAGGGAGTCCTGCTGACAACACCAGTGGGCCTGGCAACTCCAGCAAAGGGAATCTAGCAGGGAGCCCCTCTGACACTCAGCAGCCGGGGCTGCTGGCCAGTCTGGCACCAGGCCAGACTCCTTTCCCTTACCACAAGATACGGTGCAGCCGGGCCATCATCAAAGGCAAATCCGACCACAGCAAGTACTCTGGCCCAGGAAGCCTGTTTGGGCCCGTGGTCCTGAGAGTGCCCTCTCCCTATGAGAGATACCAGGATGCTATACAGCATGGGCAAGGGAGGTTCCACCAGAGCAAGCAAAACCAGGGAAGATTAGTTGTTTCCACAGACTCCAGACTCATTTCTTCCACCTCTAGGCCTCAGGCAACCCAGCCTGATGGAGCACCTTCAGCTCCCTTAGGCGGCACCAGCGTGGACCAGTGGGGGCCCCCATCAGCACATTAACAAGCAGACCAAAATAGCATGGCAGAGGCTCTGAGAAATAAATTGTCATTGAAATCACAGCCTACAAAAGTAGGCCAGGATCTGTGTGCTAAACCTAGAGTGACCGCCCGCTAAAATAAAAGATTTAAATAGTCTTCTGATATAATAGCCAAAATACAATGAAAAATCACCTCCCATACTAAGAACTAGAAAATCACCGCTTGAGTAAGGAAAGACAGTCAACTGACATCAATAGCGAGATGAATCAAAATATAGAATTATCTGACAAGGATTTTAAAGCAGCCATCACAAAAATGCTTCAATAAATAATTGCAAAGTCTCTTGAAACAAATGGAAAAAATGGAAAATCTCAGCAGAGAGAGACAAGTTATAAAAAAGAACTAAATGGGGAAATTATAAAACTGAAAAAATATAATAACAGAAATTAAAAAAAAAAAACTTGCTGGGCCCATAGTATAGTGAGATGACAGAGGATAGAATCAGTGAACTTGAGGACATATCTATAGCATATACTCAGTCTGAACAACAGAGAGAAAATAGACTGGTAAAATAATAGAGCCTCAGAGACCTGTGGGAAATAACGAGAGATCCAACATTTATATCATCAGGGTCCCAGATGGGTATTAGAACCAGACAAAGACAGTACCAAAAAAAAAAAAAAAAAAAGCAAACTACAGACCAGTATCCCTCATGAACATGGACACAAAAGTCTTCAACAAAATATTAGCAAAATGGGGGCACCTGGCTGGCTCAGTCGGTTAAGTGTCTGCCTTCGGCTCAGGTCATGATCTCGGGGTCCTGGGATCGAGCCCCACATTGGGCTCCCTGCTCAGTGGGGAGTCTGCTTCTAGGGAGAAGATATCCAGTTTCTTGACATCCTCACCAGCATTTGGTGTTGTCACTATTTTTTATTTTAGTCATTCTGATATATGTGTAGTAATATCTCATGGTGGTTTTGATTTGCATTTTCCTGATGGCTAGTGATGCTGAACATCTTTTCATGTGTTATTTGCCATCTGTATATCCTCTTTAGTGAAATGTTTGTTCATATCTTTTGCCCATTTTCTTTTTTTTAAAGATTTAGTTATTTTAGAGAGAGCACGGTGGAAGGAGGCACAGAGGGAGAGGGAGAGAATCCTCAAGCAGACTCCCCACTGAGTGCGGAGCCGACATGGGGCTCAATCCCAGGTCATGAGATCATGATCTGGGCCAAAACCAAGAGTCAGATGCTCAACTGACTGAGCCACCCAGGCGCCCTCTGCCCATTTTCTAATTGGATTGAGTTTCGAAAACTCTTTATATATTCTAGATGCAAATCCTTGGTCAGATATGCAGTTTGCAGATATTTTTTCTAGTCTGTAGCTTGATCTTTCATAGAGCAAAACTTTTAATTTTGACAAAGTTCAATTATATTTTTTCCTTTTATGGATCATGCTTATGGTGTTAAGCCTAAGAACTCTTTGCTGAGCCCTAGATCATGATTTTCTCCTGTTTTTTTTTTTTTCTACAAGTTTTATAGCTTTACACTTTAAGTCTGTGATCCATTCTGAATTCATTGTTTGTATAAGGTGTGATGTTTAGGTCAAAGTTCTTTTTTTGTTTTTTGGGGTTTTTTGTCTATGGATGTCAATTGCTCCTGCATTATTTGTTGAAAAGGCTTATCCTGGGGCGCCTGGGTGGCTCAGTTGTTAAGCGTCTGCCTTCGGCTCGGGTCATGATCCCAGGGTCCTGGGATCGAGCCCCGCATCGGGCTCCCCGCTCGGCGGGAGGCCTGCTTCTCCCTCTCCCACTCCCCCTGCTTGTGTTCCCTCTCTCGCTGTCTCTCTCTCTGTCAAATAAATAAATAAAATCTTTTAAAAAAGAAGAAAAGGCTTATCCTTCCTTCACTGAATTGCTTTTACCTTTGTCAAAATTCAGTTGAACAAATTTGGGTTTATTTCTGGGTGCTCTATTCTGTTCCACTGATCTACGTGTCTACCGTCCACTATTACTGCACTGTCTTGATCACTGTAGCTATATAGTAAGCCTTTACATTGGAAAGAGTAATGTCCCCCCAGTTCATTCTTTTTATGTATGTATGTATGTATGTATCTGAGAGAGAGAGAGAGAGAGAGAGAGCACAAGAAGGGGGAGGGGCAGAGGGACAAGCAGACTCTCTGCTGAGCGGGGAGCCTGATGGGGACTCGATCCCAGGACCCTGAGATCATGACCTGAGCTGAAGTCAGATGCTTAACTGACTGAGCCACCCAGGTGCCCCTGCATGTGTTCTTCAACAGATTAATAGTTAAATAATATGTGGTACATCATTCTATGCCATGGAATACTACTCAGCAATAAAAAGAAATGGGGTATGGTTCACACAATAATTTGAATAAATCTCCTGGGAGTTTTACTGAGTGAGAAAAACCCATCTTAAAAGGTTACATACTGTATGATTATTTATATAATACTCTTGAAATGACAAAAAGTATAGGGATGGGGACATGGATGGTGGGTGCCAGGGGTTAGGGAATGGGGCAGATAGGAGGTGGGTGTGGCTGCAAATAGTAGCAGGAAGGATCCTTGTGGTGATAGTACAGTTCTGTACTTCATTGGTGGATCCATGAACTTACACATGATAAACTTGCATAGAACTAAATACATAGGCACAAACAAATGATTACAAGTAACACTGGGGAAATCTGTGCAAGATCGATGGGTTGTAGCGATGTCTATATCTTGGTTGTGGCATTATCCTACAGTTTTATAAGATGCTACCACTAAGGGAAACTGGGTAAAGGATACACAGGAGCTCACTGTGATTATGTCTTACAATTGCATGTGAATTTACAACGATCTCAAAATAAAAGGTTTAATTTAAAAAAAAAGAAGATAACAACAAAAAATTAGGGTCTTGAACGTGTTTCCAGAAGCTGGATTAAGGAATCTGGCTCATTGTGTAGGCATTAAACTCATTGGCCATCTGGCTACCAGACTGGCTAGTTATACAAAAGCAGTGACTCCCCACACCTGGGTATGCAGCGCCTTAGGGGGCCTCTAATAATCCAAAGAGGTATTGTTCACCTTCTGGAAATTCTCAGTAACCAAATTTAATTGAAAATCACTTTCGTGAAAAAGCAAGCATTTGCTATATAAATCTTCATAACAGAGGGCGGCACTAGGAAACCAAAATATGGGATCTCAGCCTGTTTCCACTCTAGCCCTTCCAAAATCAGAATCACTGGCCTGATCACTGTGGAGCCAACCTATGAGGCCTAAATGGGCCTTTAAGTTAACTCCGTATAGTGAGAAGCCACCCCCAACCCTTGTCGATCAGTCAGCTGGCTCTCACCACAGGAGAAACTATGAGGGGGAATGAGAGGCTGTAGATGATTGGCTACAAAGCCCATTTCATGGCTAGCTGCCAACTCAAACACGTGCTTTACCTTCTGCTTAGATTCAACAACTTCCTTAGGAGGAGCTCAGAGGGTTATCATCATCTTTTCCCCAACAGCCTTTTCATGCCTGTTCTTCAGACCTGGAGCATCTTGAGCTTATCACTTGACTTTTTTTTAGAGGGTAAACATGATTTTGCAGAGGACTAACCAATGGGGAAAGTAATTATCCCTTAATTTAGTTTTAAATTAATATATAGGAAGGTTGACTTATTGGTATGTACAGTTCTACGAATTTTAACACAGGTATAGATTCATGGAATCACCACTACAATCAGGATACAGAACAGTTCCTTCATCCCCCCAAAGCTCCCTAGTGCTAGGCCTTTGTTGTAATATACCCCCACCCCCAAACCCTGGCAACCACTGATGTGTTCTCCATTGCTATAGTTTTATTGTTTTGAGAATGTCATATACATGGAAACATGCAGTAGGTAACTTTGAAACTGGCTCTTTCTCTCAGCAAATGTCTTCGAGATTCATCACGCTGTTGCATCTGTCAACGTTCATTTAAGCACATTTTTTAATTTAAGAATTGCTCCTCGATTTTATTCAGATTAGTTCTCTGAACAGGCTTTGTAATAGTGTAGTAACAGTATAATTTTTGTGCAATTAAATCACCTTTGGTCAAATGACTTACAGTCATTAGCATGTTTCTCTTATCCAGTTTTTAATCTGTTTCTTCTGGTGAAGAAAAGTAGAGAGGCAAGAAGTAGATAGTAATTTCTAAACCAGCATTACATCTCTAAATTCTAAAACCGGAAAGCAGCATCTCTGAGTGTCTCAACTATTCTTTTTTTTTTAAAGATTTATTTATTTATTTTAGAGAGAGAGAGCACAAGCAGGAGGGGAGAGGGAGAGGGAGAGAGAGAATCTCAAGCAGACTCTGCGCTGAGTGCAGAGCCCAATGTGGGGCTCGATCCCACAACCCTGAGATGGTGACCGCAGCCGAAATCAAGAGTCAGAAGCTTAACCGACTACACCACCCAGGTGCCCCTGTCTGAACTAGTCTTGAATTACTTCTCTCACCACTTGGGGGAACCTACCAGAACAGCAGTGGCTAGCAGACTTCTAGACATACATATGGTTCTTGCCCAGGAGCCTCTGTGTGATTCTCGAGCCAATCCCATACAAAGGAATGAGTACAACGGTCTCAGGAGTTCTTAAACAGCCCTCCTGAGTACCCCAAAATGTCTACCATTAGAATCACTGATCTAGGTTAACAAATTCCAGAAGACCTCTCTAAAAAAAAAAAAAAAAAGCAAACATGTCACTTATGGGGATATCCCATTCTGAAGTTGGGTCCTGAGAGATTAGAACAAAACCATTTGATCTGAGGTATAGGACAGGTCTGGAGTGGTGCCCAGTGCTAAGGAATAGGAACCCCAGCTTAAATTAGAGGTAGGACAGAGAACAAATGACCCTGCATGTCCAAGTGGCAGCAGGAGATGCTGGGACCCAAGGATGTGGGCTAGAAAGTGGGGAAATGTTCCAAGGGGGGACTTGGGGCATGCTGAGAACAAATGTTGCTTATTTAACAAATATACCTGGATCATGCCTTCATAGGCGTTCACTCTTGAGTCGGAAAGCTGGATGCCTCGTTTGCTTCTGTCTCATCTATCTACTACCATGTAAACACCAAGAGCTTTGAAACCCAATTTTTTTTTTAAGTGTTTGAATCCAGTGTACTTAGCCAAAGCTAAGGAGAAGGGCACCTTTGGATCTCAGGAGAACTTTATTTTTTATTTAGTTTCTCCTTCTCCCCACAGGTAGGCCATTCTTGAAGTCCTACTTATAAAAGGAACTCAACTGCCAAGTATTGGAGACTTGAGGTGGAGGATGAAATGAGGAGAGATTCAGTCTCAGGTGGCCAGATTGATCCAGGAGCTGAGGGCAACAGTCCAGAAAGTGAGCTCCCCTTCTGCCCAGGGTTTACCAGAGCTTTGGTCTTTTTCACCAAGTTTATGTTCACAGCCTACCCCCGACACAGCCACATAGAACTAATGAAGTGAGAGTGTGTACGTCCAATAACGCAGCTCATTTCCGTCAATTAGCCAATGCCCAGCAATGAGTCCCTTGGCAGACTGTGCTTGAATTCATCCATTTTCAGTTTGATGGCTCATAACACAGACGGCTGCTTATTTTATGCATTTTATAGAGGTGGCCCTTTTAGTGCATCAAAAGAATATTTAAACCAACAGAAGAATAATCAAAGGCACCATTTATCACCTCGCTCTTACCAGATGCAAACTGTATAATGGCAGTGGTCCTTGGGTAAGGCGCAGAAAGCAAGCCCACACCGGAAAGCTAGGAAGGCAGCTGAGGCCCGGCCACCAACAGGCAAGAACTGTGTCTTCAGAGCCAGCACAGGCGGGAGCCTTGCGGGGTGATGCATGGACATTTCCAGCTGGAGGCAGCCACCTCCCCTTCCATTTTCGTTCACCTCGTCTTCCATCTTCGCTTGCTCACGCTCTTCCCCCTGCCCCGGGCGACTGCGCGCTAATTCACTCATCCAGGCTTGGGCCTACCTCTACCTGCCCCGGTATAAGCAATAGGATGGCAGGGTGTCCGTCCCCCCATACCCTGCTCAGGGGACACACCCGGCCTCACCGCCCGAAGCAGGAGCTGGGAACCTGGACCGGTGCTCCGAGCGGGGGTGGGGGGTGGGGGGCCCTGTGGCATTCAGTACTGAGGTGTGGGGACTCGGCCTGTGGCTACACGCGGCTTGCTGGTAGACCACAGGACAGGGCCAGAGTGAGGCCCCAGGCGTTGCCCACTGCTTTTGCCTCTAGCCCTGCCCACCCCTCGCCCGGGCACCAAGGGAAGCTGGTTGGTCCCCCAGAGCGTGAGGGGGTAGAGATGACACAGAATAATCCCATCTTCGAGCCTGCAAAAGAACTGAAAGCCTGTGGCTTACTCATAGATCAGTCGTACCAGCTTTTTGTGGAAAGGACAGCACGATCTTTATTCGCAATCCCACTCTTACCAAAGTATTTTTAGACTTCAGAATAGGAGTGAGGAGCCTAGGCGTGTGAACACTGGTAAATTGTTCCTAGCTGGAGGTATGGAAGAAGGTGGGCAGGGCATACTGTCCTGAGTCTAATCCACCCCCCGCCCCAGTGAAGCTTTGAAGATGTGGTAAGAACAGTTGGTTGCTTGAGAACAATAGTGAAACCCCCTTTCTTTTACATAGATTAGAACATTCTTAATGCTTATGACGACTGCGAGGGATGTTATGAAGAGAGGAAAATATTCACTGTCTCCTCCGAAGTTATTAGCAGGGTTGGGGAGTCAGTCTCCATTTGACCAGACAAAGAGGTGGTTTGGGTTTTCCCACTTCTGCACCATTGACTCGGTCTCAAGGAAACCCGGGCTCACTGTTGTCCAGCCGAGTGCGGACATCAACAGCAAGAGGTCAAGCACATTTTCCCTTTGACTCCTACTTTCTTCTATTTACCATACTTTGTGATTGTCCTGGTTCTTTGGAGTTTTTCCTTTTTTTTTTCCCCCAAAGATTTTATTTATTTATTTGAGAGAGAGAGCATTAGAGAGCGAGAGCAAGCACGAATGGGGGGCAGAGGGAGAGGGAGAAACAGGATCCCTGTGGGACTCGATCCCAGGACCCTGGAATCATGACCTGAGCCAAAGGCAGACCCTTAACTGCTTAACCGAGGGAGCCACCCAGGCGCCCTGGAGTTTTTCCTTTTATCAGGAGCTTGAAAAAAATGTGGCCAGCTTCCATCCATTTGTATTAGTGTAAGAGAGTATTGCAACTGCCACAAGAAAAGCATAGATAAACCAGAGGTCAAAGAATAACAGAGTGTTCCAACTGGAGGAGCCATAGAAGCAACTTACCCCAGCCCCTTCATGCTTACATAGGGGGAAACAGACACCCACAGAGAGAAGGTAGCCGATCTCATGGTTCCCACTCTTGTCCTCTTTCTAGAATATATGACTTCATCATTACATATTTTCTTTCCTGATTTTGATTTGTAAAGGTTATTAGTTGGCATTTCTGGGGCCTATAGCCAATTGGGTGTTAAGGGGTTGGGTCCAGAGCCATACACTGTAGAAAAAGCTAGGCCCATATTGAACATTCACCCTGAAGGATCAGATCTGGAATCGGCAACTCGCTCGCACTGTTAAGGGTTGGCATTGCCCTATGTTCTGTCCTTGGTCCTCTTTTTTTGTATTAAGAGCAGGTCTATGGTCGGGGTTGGTCTCTATGGCAAAATAAGGCAAATTCTGAGTCGAAAAGCTGTAACTGCAGTTCTTAGGATTTTCTGCTGATCTCTGAGGACAGATAGCATGTCCTCTCTCCTGTTCAACACCAACCTTTTCACCCGCCTATCTCTTGACAATTCTTTTTTTTTTTTTTAATTTATTTGACACACAGAGACAGCAAGAGAGGGAACACAAGCCGGGGGAGTAGGAGAGGGAGAAGCAGGCTTCCCGCTGAGCAGGAAGCCCAATGTGGGGCTCGATCCTAGGACCCTGAGATCATGACCTGAGCCGAAGGCAGATGCTTAACCAACTGAGCCACCCAGGCGCCCCGACAATTCTTTACTCTTCCTTTATACTTTGCTACATTCGAACCCATCACAAAACCTCAGTTTTGTTTTAATAAAAACAAAAATCTTTTTACCCAATGTCCCCCTTATTCGCCAAGCCTCCTGAAAGAATAGTCTATACATGACGTCCCACTTCCTTTCTTTTTGTTCACCCCCATGCCAAACCTTTTAGTCTGTGTTGTAAGTAATCTTGCTCCACAGCATTCAACATCCTTCAACCACTGACCCGCTGGAAACTCTCTTCATGGCTTTTCTTCTCCTGTTCTCCCACTCCTGTATTCCTCAAGGATCTTATTTGATAGTAGTTATATTTTGGGTTAATGCCTGGTTTAAGTCTCCTTTATGGCAATACTTCCCCAGCCATAGTGTCTCAGGAAGGGATGGTGAAGCCTCGGGCCTGGCCACTGGGGCTGGGGATGGATATTTAGGCAGAGGGGGATGCCTAGGAGTATAGCGAGATGGAGGGAGGTGACCGTTAGGGAAGAGGGCTGAGAAGTTGCATAGATTCAGAGGCTGAAGCTATGATTCTGGCCGCGTGAGAGTGGGCGAGGGACCTGAAGACACTACTGGGCAGGGAAGGGGATGGGGAAATCAAGTCGATGCTCCCAGAGAAGCAAGGAAGAGATCACGAGCCAGAGGAGAGGTGTGGAGTAGCAGAGGAGGGAGAGAGGGAAAGCTTTGTGGGAGGGATCAGTGGGGCGAGGGGAGTGATGAGAGGGAGCCCAGGAGAAGGCACCCAGACAACTTTCTAGATCCTGGGAGCTGCTGTTGTGCTTACTGCAGTAAATGTCTGTCTGATGCTCCCGGATCTTTGTAATAACCCTTTTTAGTACCTTGCTTTAGTGGATAATATTGTTTCTTGCAACCTTTACCCTAAGATACCTCTTCTCCCACCAACTTCTCCAACTCTCCCTGAGTGATCTCATCTGCTTTTTCTTTTTTTCAGTTTATTTATTTTAGTAATCTCTACAACCAATGTGGGGCTCGAACTCACGACCCTGAGATCAAGAGTCGCATGCTCCTCTGACTGAGCCAGCCAGGTGCCCCTCATCCACTTCTTTCTACAGTTCAAAATGTTTTTATTTCTATAATATAAAACATGCATATAGCTAAAAAAGAAATTTAAGAGTCCCAAAGGCTTATAATGAGAAGCAAAACTCCCTGTGCCTACCCCTTTCCTTCTTCCCAGAAACAATAACTCCTTGAAGTGTTCCTTGTGGTGTTTACCTCAGTCATTCAAAAGAATATGATTATTGGGGCACCTGGGTGGCTCAATCAGTTAAGCGTCTACCTTGGGCTCAGGTCATGATCCCAGGGTCCTGGGATCGAGCCCCACATCGGGCTCTCTGCTCAGCGGGGAGCCTGCTTCTCCCTCTCTCTCTCAAGTAAATAAGTAAACTCTTTTTTTAAAAAAAGAACATGATTATTATCTTGCTATTTCTTTTTTTTCCCCATTATTGTGGTAAAAAATACTTAGCACAAAATTGACCATTTTAACCATTGGTGAGTGTAGTATTCAGTGGCGCTAAGGACATTCACACTGTCGTGCAACCATCGTCACCATCCATCTCCAGAATTTTTTCATCATTGCAAACTGAAATTCTGTACCTGTTAAGTAACCTCCCATTCTCTTCCCTGCAGGTCCCTGGCAATGGCTATTCTAGTTGCTGCCACTGGGAATTTGACTGTTCTAGGAAAGTCATATAAATGCCATCCTACAGTATTTATCCTTTGGGGTGTGGCTTATTTCACTTAGCATAATGTCTTCAAGGATCATCCGTGTTGTGACATATGTAAGACTTTTGTTCCTTTTTAAGGCTGAATAATATTCTATTTTATACACACACACTCGTGCACGCACACGTACACACACTGTATTTTGTTCTTCTATTCGTTCAGTGATGGACATTTGAGTTTTTCCCACCTTTTGGCCATTAGGAACGTGCTCCTATGAACACAAGTGTATAAATACCTGCTTGAGTCCCTGCTTTCACCTCTTTTGCGTATATACCCAGAAATGGAATTGCTGGATCATTTGGCAATTCTACAGTTTGCTTTTTTGAGGAAACACAATGCTGTTTTCCACCTTCTGTTTTCTTGACCAACACTTTTTAACCATCATCTACTGACTTTGTATTACAGTAAGTGAGGGATCATCCAGTCTTAAAGTATTCTCTAGTCCCTGTGTGCTGATGGCTTCCCATCCGTATTTCAAGCCCAGGCTTTCCCCTGAGCTTCAGCCTTTAATATCCAAATGCTTGCTGGACGTCTCCGTGTAGATGTTAAACTCAGTGTATCCCAAAATGCTTGTCCCTGCCCCACCCCCAAACTTTCTCTTCCTCTGGCTTTTCTACTGTCCCCTACCTCAGTGAGTGTCACCAATGCCTACCCAGTCACTCAAACAAGAAATCTAGAAGTTGTCACAGACTGCTCCCGGACCTTACCACCCAATGGATCACCAAGACTTTCTGATTTTACCTCTTAAGTAGCTCTTGACTCCATTTTCTTTTCACTGACTGGCACTGCTCTCATTCAGACCTTCTCGTTTGTCATCTCTTGACTGAGCCGCTTGCAGTAGCCTCCGTATTTGCCCTCCTGCAAATCGAGCTAAGCTTGTTTAGCCTCTGACATCGTCACTGATTTCTCAGTGACTATCAGTAGCTTCCACTGACTAGAGATAGCTGTGGGTTGTCATCCTCACCCCACCCCGCACAATCTCCCTACCAGGTGGTCCGTTCTAGTGAAAACAGGGCTTCGACCCAGTTCTGCCAAGCACACACTTAGTAGTGGTTAGACTCAGTCCCACAACCTGTCCTCATAAGACCATGAAGCCCCACGCAGGAAAGGTTCACTGAAGCACATTCAGCAGTTCTCCAGTAGTTGCACTTTAGCTAAACTTGTGGTTAGATCGGGCGATGGAATCTTCCATTAGGTGTCAGGACGCAGGACCTATGGCTTCCTAGACTTAGAATGCCACTCTGGGCTCATCAGTTTCTTTGGCCCCATTCACGCAAGGGCAGACGACAGTATGGATCCATAAATCTAGAATACCATTTATTTCACCAGTGAAAGTTTATTTCCAACATCCCTTATATTAATGAGCAAACCCTCTCGTGCAGATTTAGGTAGATTGACTGAAGCTTTCCAGCGCTGCCTCTAGAGTGTGTATTCATAATTAGTCTTTCAGATGCAAACTAAGCGCCGCTGGCGTGTGCTCCTCATTAGGGTACTTAGATACTAACTGTCCCTAGGACGTATGTATATGTACATGTACATGCATAGGTGTGTGTGTATTGCACACGGTGCTGAGTACTTTTTTTTTTAGAGAGTGCGTGCGCACGAACAGCGGGGGAGGGGCAGAGGGAGGAAAGAGAGAGAACCTTAAGCAGGCTCCACGCCCAGTGTGGAGCCCCATACGGGGCTCGATCTTATGAGCCTGAGATCATGACTTGAGCCGAAATCAAGAGTTGGATGCTCAACTGGCTGGGCCACCCAGGCATCCCCGTGCTGAATATATTTTTTTAATGATTTATTTATTTATTTTAGAGAGAGAAAGAGCACGAGCGGGAGGGGCAGAGGGAGAGGGAGAGAATCTCAAGCAGACTGCGCTGAGTGTGGAGCCCGACATGGGGCTCAATCTCATGACCCTGAGATCATGACCTGAGCCGAAACCAAGAGTCAGAGGCTTAACTGACTGTGCCACCCAGGTGCCCCTGTGCTGAGTATTTTTCAAGTAAGTTTTAGACCATATAACAAATCTATCCTCCTATGTACATCTATTCATATTGTGCCCCTGCATAAAACCCTTTATCTCCATGGTTCCCCGGTCCATGTGAAATAAAGTCCAGACTCCTTCAGGTGACATACAAGACCTTTCCAGAACCTCCCCCCACCTCTCTCCTTTTTGCACTTTATGCTCCAGTCTAGAATTACCAAGCTGCGTGTAAGTTAACCTCCACCCACGATGCTGGTTTGGCCTCATGCTCTCCCCCTGCCTGGCCCACTTTTGCCACTTTCCTTCACCTGGCTGACTCGTCCTCATCCTTTGTGACTCAAACCAGGCATCAGCTCTTTCAAGAAGCCTTTCCTGTAATCCCATTCAGAGTTAAGCTTATTTATCTTGACACATGTATAGCGTTTATTATGTGCCAGGAACTATTCTAAGCACTTTTAATCCTCATTATGGCTCTGTGAGTTAGATTCTATTATTATTCCTCTTTTCAGATGAGGAGACTGAGGCACATAGAGGTTTAACTTGTCAAAGTTCACCCAACCGGTAAGGGGAAAAGCCAGACCACAAACCCACACTGTTAGGCTCCAGTCTGTTCTCTTAGAAATCCATACGCCGTGCTGCTTCCCGAGGGCCCTTTCTCTATATTCCTACAGCACCTTAAGCATACCTCTGTCTTAGCATTGAGCATAATGGTTTGAAACGGTCTCTGTGTACGTGCCTGCGGCTTCACCATGAGGGCCGTAAAGCTTAATGGTCTCTGAGGCCGTGTGGGATCGTGGTTAGATCATGCAGTTTGGGATTAGATATACCTGGCACTAAGTCCCACCTCTGCTGTGTACTACCTGTGTGACCTTACACAAATTATGTAACCTTTCTATACGCCCTTTTCTGCATTGGTAAAGTGGGGCTAAGAAAACCCCACAGGGTGATGGAAAGAATGAAACGAGATGATATATCTAGAGCACCCAGCAGGGGGTCTCTCATAGTAAACAAAACAAAACAAAACCAAACCCTCTTGGTAATGCTTGACTATTACAACTAGTTGTTATTTTTATCTCTGCGTCTCTAGCAACTAGCAACTGGGAAGGAAATAGACACTGGAGGACTATTTGTTGAACTGAACGAGTATGGAAATCTTTAGACTGACCTCAATATCTAAAGGACATTTTAGTAGACATGACTTCAGAAATGGTCCCCTGTCGCTAAGCAGGAGGTGCCACCTCACTTTGCCAGGACACCCAGAAGAGTTTTACCTCCTAAGGGTAGCTAGCCCTGTAACTCTTCAGTCAATATAACTAACAAGCATATGGTGCTGGTCCTTGCCACCATTCGTTTTAGTGTAGCTAAAGCTCACACAGGAGAGCTCATCACTTCCAAGTGGGTCTTGTCATCCTAAACCATTTCCTCATCCTTCAAAATGAAAGAGAACCCCATTTTGTTTCCTTTTCTTAGAACAAGGGCTTCAGAACTCCCCAGGGCGCTTTATTCTCTTGGGTTGCTGGCCTTTGCAGTTCTGGAATTCCCATGCACATTTCCATCCCAGCATGCCAGGGCTTTGATCCCTTCTGCTGTAAATTTCACTTGTCAACTGGATGAAAAATACAGTTATTGGACATGCCCAAGTCAGCTTTGGATAGTGTGGTTGTGATCGAAAGTGTCCCAGGTATCAATGAAATGCCCATCTTCTTGCACCCAAGAGCAGCAGAAGATGCTGCTTGAAAAGCTAGAATAGACATATATGTCACATTCAGAGAATAACACAACCCCCAAGAAACACTAGGGTTAGGGTTAAGAAGCTCCTCAGGCAGAATTTCTTGGTTTACTTGGGGCTAAGGAGAAACCACGTTTGGATTCATCTGGCCGATCTTTCCATAATATCTGAACCTACTTCCCTTTATAAAGGAAGACAGCCTCGAGACCACTGATTCTCTCTTCCACAAGGATCTTGCAGAGCATCTGAGCCGACCTGGTTACCATCAGTGATTACTTCAGAATTTTAGATGGAGAGACAAACTTAAGAAGTTGAACTGAATTTGTATTAATCCTGGTCATAGCCTAGAATAATCTGGCAGTTTGATTAAACCTCTGATAGTTTGGTATGTTTTCATTTTTCTCTTTTTTGCCCTAAAATCTGGTGTATAGAACTATTACTATTACTACTATTACAACACACACACACACACACACACCCAACTAGTTGAGGGTTCAGGATTCTCAGGTGCTAAAGGATTTTAATGCAAGGGGATAATTACTGTAGTGTGGGTTTGGTCAGGAGGGGCTGCCTGGAGATGGTGTCCAGCCAGGATGGATAGACTTCAGATGGTAAGGGCTTCCAGAGTTGAGGAAGAGGGTTGGACATGAGTCAGAGCACACAGTGCATCTAAGAAACTAGAGGTGAGGCTTGTGGTCTTAGGCTCAGCGCAAAGCCTGGGATTCCTCTCCCTTTTTCTGTCCAGATGGTTAGAAACATGGAGGGTCCAGAAACACAGAGGTTGGAAATATTCACCTCTCGGAAAGTGCACTGGGCCAGGAGTGAGGAGATAGGATTTCTGATCCTAGTTCTACCACTGATTTGTCCCATAATGGTGGGCAGGTCATGTAAACCTCTCTCAGACCATTTCTTTGTCAGGTAAGATAGAGATAGATATATGATCAGACTACTACTAGTGGGAGGCTTAGGTGAAAGCTTGTAAGTATCCATCAGATGTCAGTTACTAAGAGACTATTAATAAATAAAATGTAGATACCGTGGGAAGAGAGACCATCTTGTCAGTTTGCATCTTATTGGATATTAAATACCAGCCACTCAGGGACGCCAAGAAATGGGTGTCAGTTACTGAGAAGAGAAAGGAGTGTTTTTAGCAAATGAAGAAATCAAAGTTCAGAGAGTTTAAACCACTCCCCAGTTGTTGAGCAGGGACTGGGCCAAGGCCAATGTGAACTGTGTCGCTGCTTTGCTCCAAGAACGTGTATCTGTGTGTCTTCGGAAGGCCCTTTAAGAGTGACGCTGTTGGTGAGAATTGTAGGGATAGTGGAAAGCTACCAAGGGCAATATTTTGGAGGTTGGCAGCTGATCTCAGATACGAGTAGTTTAATCTTTTTGTGTGCCTTAATCCATGCTGATCTCTGGGTGAATTGCTAGTCCCTTCACCTACCAGTAGGTACTACCTATAATCTTTTTTTTTTTTTTTACTTCTACTGACACACAATCTAATAAAAATAAATTATTTTTTACTTCTACTGACACAATCTAATAAAAATAAATTTATTTTGTACTGTTTTGTACAAGCTTATAAATTTTGATTCCAATATCTGTGAGCTCTATGTCGTTCCTTTCGAGCCTAACTTGCTAGAGGGAACTGAGAGTTGCTCACATCAAAACGGGAGGTTAACGTCCCTTTAAAGTAGGAAATATTGCTGTAGGGAAGTGTCAGGAGAGAGAAAGCCAGTGAAAGGAAAGTGAGCATGGCAGAAATCCACATTCTGGCGGGATCACTGAGGAGAGGGGGGAACTGAGGATTTCAGGCTTATCTAAGAGGCCATGTCAGTGGGTGCAGAGAGAGAGAGATCGAGAGAGAGAATGGAACGCCCGCCAGAGCCTGGTAACTGTGTCAGAACCCTGCTGGTACCTGTATTTGGTCTCAGAGCCCCTCCAGCCCTCTTCCTAGTCCCTTTGTCAGCCACCACCCGTCTCAGCTACTTGGCTAAGAGGGAGAGAAAGATAAAGAACCATTCAAATTGCCCTTCAAGACATCGTCACTTCTCTTCCAAAACATCTCTCCCCTTGGATCCTGCCGTCACTCCACTAACACACTGATACAGACAGCTCTTCCTTCCGTTCTCTTTGGCCTCTTTAGCCAACACTCAACAGGGTCATCACAAGAGGTTGCTGGTAACCTTTCTAAAAATGTATTTGATCAGTGTCTTCACTGATGGTATTTCAAAGTGTAAAGGTAGACATTGAAAACTTGATAGTGATCTGAAAAGGAATTTAAGTAAATCTTACGACTTTGTTGTAGAGGTTCCAGGCTTCCTCTTGTAATGGAAGGTTTTATGTCTTTATTTATTTTAAAGATTTATTTTTTTATTTGAGAGAGAGAGAGAGAGAGCACGAGCAGGGGGCGGGGGAAGGGAGAGGGAGAGGGAGAAGCAGACTCCCCCTGAGCAGGGAGCCCGATGCAGGACTTGATCCCAGGACCCCGGGATCATGACCTGAGCTGAAGGCAGACACTTAAACGACTGAACCACTCAGCTGCCCCAGGTAGAACATTGTTTTATTTTTTAAGATTTTATTTATTTATTTGAGAGAGAGAGAGAGAGCATGAGAGAGAGAAAGCATGAGAGGGGGGAGGGTCCGAGGGGGAAGCAGGCTCCCTGCTCAGCGGGACTCGATCCTGGGACTCCAGGATCATGACCTGAGCTGAAGGCAGATGCTTAACCGACTGAGCCACCCAGGAACCCCAGATGGAAGGTTATAAGGCAACTGCGTTCTCGGGCACCTGTGTGGCTCAGTTGGTTAAGCGACCAACTCTTGATTTCAGCTCAAGTCCGGTGTTGGGCTTCCCACTCAACAGGGAGTCCCCTTGCCCTCTCCCTCTGCCCTTCCCTCCTCCCTCCCCCACTCATGCTTGCTCTCTCTCTCTAAAAAATAAAATAAAAAATAAAATAAAGCAACTAACCCAGAAAAATTCTACTTCCTTCACCTCCTTGAATCTAACCCCCATATCTGAGAGAATTCGGGGTATCATTTGTGTTAACACTGGTGTCTGAGGGCCAGTCCCTTTTACACCTTGGTTGGATGAAGTTGTTGGTGGAAGTTCACATTTGTATGTTAACATGTGACTTTAATCAGAGTCTGGAGATGGCCCATTGTTAATAATTTGGCGTATGAAAAAACAAAACGCTTTTATTCTCATGAGAGAGGCACTAGAATTCAACCTCATCCCCCACCCCATGAATGTGTATTTTACATAAAACCAGACAGATTTTCTTAACAACATTAATAATGTGCTATTATAACATAATTGCAATATTATACCAAAAGCATTATCCATGTTAAGTACTCTCCAATTTAGAATGAGTGAATAAATTCTCTAAAACTTTTAAGAGAAGAATATCCATTTTCTTCAGCTAAATAATCCATAAGTTCAAAAGGTAAAAGGAATAGTTCTTCTTACACAAAATGCGGCATGTATGTGGGAGTAGAATTTTGATAGGAATTTGTGAGCTTGGGGCGCCTGGCTGGCTCCGTCGGTAGAGCATGTGACTCTTGATCTTGGGGTGGTACGTTTGAGCCCCACAGTGGGTGTAGAGAGTACTTAAAAATAAAATCTTAAAAAAAAAGAATTTGTGAGCTCCCTGCTAGTGGATTTAAAAACCTCCTTGGCAATCTCCTGGCAACTAAGGATACTATGCCCCCTTCCACTGTGGGGCCAAGACATAGTATCTACAGAATTACATACCCATTAAGGTAACACTCGTTCTGTCATTTTTGGTGTATGGCACCCAAGGTCACCCTGGATGCTGACATCCAGCCAATAGACGGGAAGAGATAAAGAGTGGAGAAGGCAGGTGAGCTCCTGAGATTGGCCGGAATGTGGCACACGCCCCTTTCACCAACATTCCACTTGTGAGGACTTGTGAGGTGATCACTTCGTGATCTAACCACGATCCCACACGGCCTCAGAGACTATTAAGCTTTATGGCCCTCATGGTGAAGCCACAGGCACGTACACAAAGAGACCGTTTCAAACCATTATGCTCAATGCTAAGACAGAGGTATGCTTAAGGTGCTGTAGGAATATAGAGAAAGGGCCCTCGGGAAGCAGCACGGCGTATGGATTTCTTTTTTTTTTTTTTAAAGATTTTATTTATTTGAGAGAGAGAATGAGATAGAGCATGAGAGTGGGGAGGGTCAGAGGGAGAAGCAGACTCCCTGCTGAGCAGGGAGCCCGATGCGGGACTCGATCCCGGGACTCCAGGATCATGACCTGAGCTGAAGGCAGTCGCTTAACCAACTGAGCCACCCAGGCGCCCCACGGCGTATGGATTTCTAAGAGAACAGACTGGAGTCTGACAGTGTGGGTTTGCCGTCTGGCTTTGCCCCTTACCGGCTACGCGAACTTTCACCCTAGCCGTCCTATAGCACCAGCTCAATTTGCTTGGCGGTTTTCCATCACTTGGAAGAATGAGCTTCCTCATGCCCCACTCAGAGACAACACCACCGGTCTGTGCCTCCTTCTCGAAAGTCTGAGCCCTAGCACCCAGGGACCCTCCTCCAAGCTCAGAGATCCCAGCACCAGCTAGCAAGCACTTCCTTCTCAGAAGTCTGAATTTCAGCTCCACGGAGGCCCTCCCCCAAGTTTTAGTAATTATGTATTCTTCTCTTACCCCCCACGTCCCCCAGTCTAGGAGTGCTAGCTGCTTCCTGAAGTGTCCCTTATAGCAGCACTGTGTAATAGAAATATAATGTGAATCACACACTGATCTTTACTCTTCTAGTAGCTACGTTAAAAAAGTGAAAAGAAATGGTGAGATTAATTTCAATAGTATATTGTGTTTAACCCAATATATCTGATCTGCTGCATTTCAACATATAATCACTATAAAAATTATTAGATATTTTTATATGAAGTCTTTGAGATCAGGTGTGTATTTTATACTTACAGCATATTTCAATTTGGATGATAAATTTTCACCAGAAATACTTGATCTGTATTTAGATTTCCTAAAATTTACAGCTGAAGATGTAGATTTACATTTTTCAAGTTGTTCCCAATATACTGAAAAGTTTGCCAATAACTGAATTGAGTATCAATGTGTAACTTTTTTTAAAAAAGATTTTATTTATTAATTTGACAGAGAGAGAGAGAGCACAAGCTGGGGGAGTGGCAGCGGGAGAAGCAGGCTTCCCGCTCAGCAGGGAGCCCCATGTGGGGCTTGATCCCAGGACCCTGGGTTCATGACCTGAGCCAAAGGCAGATGCTTAACCCACTGAGCCATCCAGGTGTCCCAATTTGTAACTTTTTATCTTGAAATAATTATGCACTCACAAGAAATTGAAAAAATACTACAGAGAGGTTCCATGTACCTACCACCCAGCTGCCCCTCATTGGTGACATCTTTCATAACTGTAACTTTCACAACCAAAATCAGAAAATTAATTGTCATGATACAATGAACTACACTACAGATCTTAGTCTGATTTCATCGGTTTTACATATACTTATTTTTTTTAAGATTTGTTTATTTTAAGAGAGAGAGCAAGAGAGCCGGGGAGGGACAGGGGGAAAGGGAGAGAGAGAATTCCAAACAGACTCTGCGCTGAGCGTGGAGCCTGATGTGGGGCTCGATCTCACGACCCTGAGGTCACGACCCGAGCCGAAACTAGGAGTCAGATGCTCAACTGACTGCACCACCCAGGCACCCCTACATGCACTTATATTTTGTATGCCTTTGTGATTGTATGGCACTTTATCACTCATGTAGATTTTTATAACTACTACCACCACAATCAAGAGACCAAACTGTCCCATCACTCCAATGGGAGCTCCTCAGGCTGCTCCTTTGCAGTTATCTCCTCCCTCCCTTACACCTAACCCCTGGTAACCTAGTAGGTGTTCTTCATCTTTACAACTTATCACATTTTGAAATTGGCTTTTTTCACTCAGCATAGTACCCTTAATATCCATCTAAGTTGTTTGGTGTATCAATGGTTTGGTTCCTTTTTATTGCTGAGTAGTATTCCATGGTATGAATGTACCACAGTGTGTTTAACTGTTCACCTATTGAAGGACAGTTGGTATGTTTTCAATTTTTGGCTATACGAATAAAAGCTGCCATGAACATTTGAGTACAATTTTTTGTGGGGGCATACATTTTGATTTCGGTGGGATAAATGCCCAGGAGTGTGATTGCTGGATCATATGATAACTCTGTGTGTAATTGCCAGAATGATTTTAAGAGGGGCTGTACCATTTTGCATTCTAACCAACAATGAATGAGAGACCCAGTTTATTGGCATCTTCATCAGCATTTCGTGTGATCAGTGTTCTTTAACCATTCAAATTGGTATGTAGTACCATCTCACTGTGGTTCCAGTTTGCATTTGCCTAATGGCTAGTGATGTTGAACATTTCTTCATGCATTTATTTGCCATCTGTATATCATTCTTGGTGAAGTATCTGTTCAAGTCTTTCCCATTTAAAAATTGGGTGGTTGGTTTCTTACAGTTGAGTTTTGAGACTTCTTGATATATTCTGGATACAAATCCTTTGTAAGAGGTGTAATTTGCAAATATGTTCTCCCGGTCTGCAGCTTATTTTTTTATCCTCTTAACAGGGTCTTTCACAGAGCAAAAGTTTTTCATTTTGATGAAGTTCAGTCTATCCATTTTTTTCTTCTATGTATCGCTTTTGGTGTCATGCCTAAGAACTCTTTACTTAATCATGAATATTTTCTCCTACATCTTCTTCTGAAATGCTATAATTTTACATTTAAATCTATGATCTTATTTGAGTTAATTTTTATGTAAGGGATGAGGTTGAGATCTAGGTTTATTCTATTTTTGCCTATGAAGATCTCATTTTCCCAGCACCACTGATTGAAAAAAAAGAACCTATTTTTGGGGTCCCGTGACCATGCAGGTTCAGTGGTTCACTGGATGGACTCAGCAGACCAGTCGTAGGCTTTACTCACAGCGAAGCTTTTTTTTACGGGAAAAGATACAGACCAAAAACAATAGGAAAAATATTCATGGGATAGAGTTCGGAGAGGTCCGGCACAGACTTCCCCATCTGAAGCCACACAGAATGTGCTTTCTCTCTAGTAGTCAACTGCAGGGACATGTGCAGAATAACTCTGCCCAAGGAAGCCCGTGCAAGTCTCGGGATCTGAGACTTTTATGTGCAGGAAAATAGCTCTGTCAGGGCAATCTGGTGACATAGGCCACAGAAGCGGACGCATGACCGGCAGTTTATCTGGAGTCTTTTTTTTTTTTTTTTTAAGATTTTATTTTTTTATTTATTTTTAGAAGATTTTACTTATTTATTTTTTAAAGATTTTATTTATTTTAAAGAGAGAGAGAGCACAAGAACATGAGCTGGGGTGGGGGGAGAGGGGGAGGGAGAGGGAAAAGTAGGTTCCCTGCTGAGCAGGGAGCCCGATGCGGGACACGATCCCAGGACCCTGGGATCATGACCCGAACTGAAGACAGACACTTAACCCACTGAGCCACCCAGGCACCCAGTTCATCTGAGTCTTAGCAGAACTCCTTGTGATCCACTGAGAGCACAAGAGGAGGGGAGGCACATTTGCTTTGGAGTCATCCTTTTTGATATGTAGGACAAGGAGCATAGGTTGCTGGTCCCTTCAGCTACTCTGCCTTTCATTCTCCATGTAAGTAATAAACTGTCTGAATCTAAAAATGGCTCACTGTGTCTTTATTGGCTGAATCTGTGAGGCCTTACTTAGCCTTTCCTCACATGCCATTGAATTGCTTTTCCGCCTTTATCAAAAATCAGTTGGATGTATTTGTGCGAGTCAGTCCTTTTGAACAGTTTTATTGGCATATATTGACATACAATAAACTGCATGTATTTAAAGCATACAATTTCAGGTTTGGCATACGTATACACCTATGAAACTATCACCGCAATCAAGATAATGATCATAACCAACGGCACTCGGAAACTTTGGGTTATGTTCATTATGTTGATTATGGAGATGGTTTCATAGGTGTATACGTATGCCAAAACCGAAATTGTACAGTATGATACCAAAACGGACAAATATACCAATAGGACAAAAGAGGGAATTCAGAAATATACTCAAACAAATATAGACAGCTGGTTTTTTACAACGGTACAAAGGCAATTCATTGGAAAAAGAATAACCTTTTCAGCAAATGGTGCTAGAACTATTAGGTATTTATCTGCAGGAAAAAAAAGCAACTTGAATTCATACCTTGCCCCATCCACAAAATTAACTCAAAATGGATCATAGAATTAAATATAAAAGTTAAAACTGTAAAACTCCTCCAAGAAAATACAGGTGAAAAATCTTCATGACCTTGAGCTAGGCAATGATTTCCTAGATATGACACCAAAAGCATAGTACATTAAAAATGAATTGATAAATTAGACTTCATGAAAATATAAAACTTTGGCTTTTTCAAAGACACTGTTAAGACAATGAGAAGATAATTCACAGACTGGGAGAAAATATTGGCAAAGCATATATCTGATAAAAGATTTGTATCCAGAATATGTAAAATACTCCAAAAGCCTAATAAGAAGAAAATGAACAACCCAATCAATATCAAATGGGCAAGAGATTTGAACAGACATTTCACCAAAGACATACAGATGATGCAAAAGCACATGAAAAGAGGTTCAACACCATTGGTCACTAGGTAAATAAATGCAAATTAAAACCACAATGAAATAACATTACACACCCACGCAGAATGGCTAAAATTAAAAAGAATGGCCATAGCGGGGCGCCTGGGTGGCTCAGTCGTTGAGCGTCTGCCTTCGGCTCGGGTCATGATCCCAGGGTCCTGGGATCGAGCCCCGCATCGGGCTCCCTGCTCGGCGGGAGGCCTGCTTCTCCCTCTCCCACTCCCCCTGCTTGTGCTCTCTCTCTCGCTGCGTCTCTCTCTGTCAAATAAATAAGTGGGATCTTTAAAAAAAAAAAAAAAAAAAGAATGGCCATAGCAAGTGTTGGTAAGGATGCCAATAAAGTAGAGCTCTTTTACACAGCTGGTGGTAATGTAAATGGTACCACTTTGTAAAAACAGTTTGGTGGTTTTTTGTTTATTTTTATTTTTTAAAGATTTTATTTATTTACCAGAGAGAGAGAGAGAGAGAGAGAGAGAGCACAGCAGGGGGGAGGGGCAGAGGGAGAAGCAGACTCCCCGCTGAGCAAGGACCCTGATGCGGGGCTCGATCCCAGGACCCCATCCCAGGACCCGATCCAAAGGCAGACGCTTAACCGACTGAGCCACCCAGGCGCCCCAGTTTGGTGGTGTTTTAAAAAAGTTAAACATGTACTGTGAAATGATTTAGCCATTATTCTCCTAGATATTTACCCAAGACAAAAGAAAGCATGCATCCACAAAAAGCCTTGTACACAAAAGTTCATAGAAGCTTTATTTGCAGTGGCTAAAATGTGGAAAGAAGCCAAACGTCCATCAGCAGGTGTACGGATAAACAGGTGAATGGGCCAATAAAACTCAACAAGAACTGACTCACACAATTATAGTGTGGAGTCTATGCCTGACCCATGAATAAAGCATAAAACCTCTATTTAGATTTTCTTTAGTTTCTCCCAGCAATACTTCATATTTTTCAGTGTACGGGTTTCGCACATCTTTTGTCTGATTTATCCTTATTTAATATTTTAGGTGCTATTGTAAATGATGTTTTTACATTTCAGTTCATTGGTTCAATTGTTCATTACAGTGGTTTTCATTGTAAAAAAATTTATATATTAATGAGGTAGCCTACAACTCTACTAAACTCATGTGTTAGTTCTAGAAACTCGTTTTAGATTTCAACCACTTTTCTGTATATGAACAGGTTATCTGCAAGCAAAGAAAATCGTACCTCTTCCTTTACAATTTGGGTGCCTTTTAAATTTTTTTTTAAATTTGGGTGCATTTCATTGCATTTTCTTGTCTAATTGCTCTAGCCAGAACCTCTAGTACAGTGCTGAATATCCTTGACTGGTTATTGATCTTATAGGGAAAGCATTTGGGCTTTCACCATTAAGTATGATGTTAGGTGGAGGTTTGGCATAGATGCCCTTTATCAGGTTGATGACATTTCCTTCTATTCCTAGTTTGCTCAGAGGTATTATCAGTATTGGATGTTGGATTTTGTCACATGATTTTTCTGTCTCTATCGAGATGATCCTATGGCTTTTCTTTGTTACTTTGCTAATATGGTGCATTATATTGATTTATTTTTGAATGTAAACCAAACTTGCATTCCTGACATAAACCACACTTGCAAATGATATATTATTCTTTTTACATATTGCTGGATTCAGTTTGCTGAAATTTTATTCCTGGTTTTTGCATCTGTGTGCATGAGGGATATTAGCATGTAGTTTTACTTATTTAATTTTTATTTAAATAATGTCATTTACTTTGGTATCAGGGTAATGCTGTCTTCATGGAATGAATTAGGAAGTATTCCCTCCCTGACTATGGATTCTGAGAAACAAACTGAGGGTTCTAGAGGGGAGAGGGGTGGGGGGATGGGTTAGCCTGGTGATGGGTATTAAAGAGGGCACGTTCTGCATGGAGCACTGGGTGTTATACGCAAACAATGAATCACGGAACACTACATCAAAAACTAATGATGTAATGTATGGGGATTAACATAACATAATAATAAAAAAATAATTTTCTGAAAGAATATGGGTAAAATTGATATCAGGACCTCGGGCTTTTGGCAGAAATCACCAGTGAAAACATCTGGGCCTTGAGTTTACATTGTGAGAAGTTTTATAATTGCAAATTCAATGTCTGTAATAGGTTTAGGACTATTCATGTTAGATATATCTTTTTGAATGAGCTTTGGTAGTTTGTATCTTCCAAGCAATTAGTCCATTTCATCTAAGTCCTCAAATTTACTGACAAAATCCTTTCATAATATTTCTTTATTATCCTCTTAATATTTGTAGAATCCACTGTGCCGTCTTCTTTCTCATTCCTGACATTAGTAATTTGTGTCTTCTCTTTTTCCTGATTCACACAGCCAGAGTTTTATCAACTCTGCTCATTATCTGAAAGAACCAACTTTTAGGATCATTAAGTTTCTCTGGTTAGTTTCTGCTTTCTATTTCATTGGTTTCTGCTGCTTCTTACTTTGGGCTTAGTTTAATCTACTTTGTCTGGTTTCTTAAGGTAGAAGCTGATGTCAATGGTCGGAAATCTTTCTTTTCTTACCTATGCATTTAGTGCTATAAATTTTCCTCCACATACTTCTTTCGAGGTATCTGACACATTTTGATATGTTATGTTTTCATTTTCATTCAGTTAAAAATACTTTATGATTTCCCTTTTGATTTTTTCTTTGACATGTGTTATTTATAAATGTGTTATTATTTAGTTTCCAGATATTTGAGGAGTGTCCAGATCTCTTCCTGTTATTAGAATCTAATTTAATTCGGGCACCTGGGTGGCTCAGTTGGTTAAGCGACTGCCTTCGACTCAGGTCATGATCCTGGAGTCCCGGGATCGAGTCCCGCATCGGGCTCCCTGCTCAGCGGGGAGTCTGCTTCTCCCTCTGCCCTCTTCCCTCTTGTGCTCTCTGTCTCTCATTCTCTCTCTCTCAAATAAAAAGAAAAAAAAGAATCTAATTTAATTCTATCAATGTCAGAATACATACTTAGTATGACTCAAATATGCTTTTTGCTCTGTGTATTTTAAAGCTTCATTATTAGGTGCATAAACATTTAGGTTGTTATATCCGCTTGATGAATTGATCCCTTTATTAGTATCATTCCAGGTAATATTATTTGATCAGAAATCTACTGGCCTGTTATTAATATAGCCATCTGTCTTTCCTGGATCTGGTTATTAGTTAGCTAGGTTTATTAGTTTACTGTGGCTGCCATAGAAAATTAGCAAAATCTTAGTGGCTTAGAACAAGATATTTATTCTCCTACAGTTCTGGAGGTGAGAAGTCTAAAATCAAGGTATAGACAGTACCACATTCCTTTCTGAGGCTCTAGGGAAGAAACTGTTCCTTGCCTCTTTCTGCTTCTGGTGTCAGCATTCTTTGGCTTGTGACTACATCTCTTTCTGTGCTTTATCTTCATATTGCTTTTTCTGTGTGTGTCTAATCTCCCTCTGTGTGTCTCTTATAAGGGTGCGTGTGATTGCATTTAGGGCTCTGCTGGATAAACTCTTCTCAAAATCCTTGAGTTAAACCACATCTTTTGCCAAATAAGGTAATATTCACAAGTTCTAGGGATTAGAATATGGACATAACTTTGGGGCCACCATTCCGCCTAGTACACAAGGTCTATCTTTTCCTATCCTTTTATTTATTTTTTAAAGATTTTATTTATTTATTTGAGACAGAGAGAGAGTGCACAAGTGGGGGGGGCAGAGGGAGAGGGAGAAGCAGGCTCCCCGCTGAGCAGGGAGCCTGATGCAGGGCTTGATCCCAGAACCCTTGGATCATGACCTGATCCGACCTAGGCAGATGCTTAACCGACTGAGCTACCCAGGCGCCCCTCCCATCCTTTTATTTTTAATTTATTTTTGTATTTATAGTTAAAGACTATTGTAAACAGCATACATTTGGGTCTTACTTTTTTTATCCAGTCTGACAGTGTTTTCCTTTTAATTGAGGCGTATGGTAGATAATAATGGACCCCCCAAAGATGTCCACATTCTTATCCTGTGAACCTGTAAATATTAACCTAACATGGCAAAAGGGACATTGCAGATGTGATAAGTTAAGAATTTTGATATGGGAAGAGTATCCTGGATTATTGGGGTGGGCCCAATATAATCACAAAAGTCTACAAATAGGAAGGCAAGAGGGTCAGAGTGAGAAGGAGATGTAATGACAGAGCAGAAGTTGGAGTCATGTGCTTTGAATATTGAGGAAGGGGCCATGAGCTGAGGAATGCAGGCGGCCTCTGGAAGTTGTAAAGGGTAAGGAAACAGATTCTCCCCTAGAGCCTCTGGAAGGAATGCAGATCTGCTGACGCTTGGATTTTTAGCACAGTGAGACCCATGTCAGATTTCTGACCTGGAGAACTAACTGTAAGGTGATTTATGTTGTTGTAAGCCATTAAGTTTGTGGTAATTTGTTATAGCAGCAGTAGGAAAGTAATATAAGGTGCTTAGATCATTTATGCTTAATGTGATTATTGATATAATTAGGTTTAAATCTTTCATCTTGCTATTTGTTTTCTCTCTGGGTCATCTGCAGTTCCTTTTTCCCCCTGCCTTCTGTCAGATTAATTGAATGTTTCAGTTTTATTTTTATCTCTTTTGTTGGCTTTTTGGCTATAATTTTTTGTTTTTTAATTTTAGTGATTGCTTTGCAGTTTAGAATACAGAGCTTTAATTTATCATAGTCTACCTTCAAGTGATATTCTATCACTTTACAAATAATGTAAAAACTTGACAGTAGTGTACCTCTATTTCCCCTCTCCTGGTCTTTATACTATAGTTTTTTTTTTTTTAAAAGAGTCACCTATTTATTTTAGGGAGAGAGAGAGAGAAAATGCGTGAGGAGGGGCAGAGGGAGAGGGAGAAGCAGACTCCCCACAGAGCGTGGAGCCTGACACGGGACTTGATCTCAGGACCCATGAGATCATGGCCTAAGCTGAAACCAAGAGTCGGATGCTTAACCGACTGAGCTACCCAGGCATCCCTATTCTACAGTTTTCATATAATTTACTTATGCATAAGTTTTAAAGCCCACAATGCATTTTTATTATTTTTGTTTATAGTCAGTTATCTTTTAAAGAGATTTAAGAAATAGGAAAAATATATATTTACTCATGAAGTTTCTTTTTTTCTTAAGATTTTATTTATTTATTTGACAGAGAGAGACACAGCGAGAGAGGGAACACAAGCAGGGGGAGTGGGAGAGAGAGAAGCAGACTCCCCGCTGAGCAGGGAGCCCAATGCGGGGCTCGATCCCAGGACCCTGAGATCATGACCTGAGCTGAAGGCAGACGCTTAACGACTGAGCCACCCAGGCGCCCCACTCATGAAGTTTCTGTTTGTAATATTCTTTATTACTTTGTATAGATCCATATTTTTATCTGGTTTCATTTTCTTCCTGCTTAAAGAATATCCCTCAACATTTATTACAATTCAGGTCTGCTGGTGATGACTTTTTTAACCTTTTGTATGTCTAAAATGTCTTTATTTCACTTTTGCTTTAATTTTTTTTAAAAGATTTTATTTATTTATTCATGAGAGACCGAGAGAGAGAGAGGCAGAGGGAGAAGCAGGCTCCCAAGGAGCAGAGAGCCCGATGCGGGACTCGATCCCAGGACCCTGGGATCATGACCTGAGCCGAAGGCAGATGCTTAACCATCCTAGCCACCCAGGCGCCCCCACTTTTGCTTCAATTTTTAAAAATCACAGTAAAATATATCTAGCATCAAATTTGCCACTTAAACAATTTTAAGTGTATAGGTCAGTGGCATTCATCATCACTGGCCATCTCTAGAACTCTTTTCTTCTTGTGAAACTGAAACTCTAGGGTGCCTGGGTCCTCAATTGGTTAAGCATCTGCCTTTGGCTCAGGTCATGATCCCAGGGTCCTGGGATGGAGCCCCGCATCGGGCTCCCTGCTCAGCGGGGAGTCTGCTTCTCCCTCTGCCCCAATCCCCTGCTCATGCTCGCTCTCTTTCTCTCTCTGTCTCTCTAAATAAAAAAATAAAATCTTAAAAAAAAAAACCCTGAAACTCCATACCCATTAAATAACTCCACATTTTTCCTCTCCCTCAGCCTCCGGCAACCACCATTTTTCCTCTCTATTTGTATAAATTTGACTATCCTAGTACCTCATATAAGTAAGATTATATAGTATTTGTATTTGTATTAAATCCCTTCTGATCAAATAGCTCATGCAGTTGTTTTCTCCCGATCAGACCCTGGCCAATACATCTATTCAGGCAATTTCATCCTTGAGGTGGCATGGCAATAGTACTTAGAATCCCAGTGACATGAGTTCGGCTGTCACTTACTAGCTGTACAAGCAAATTAATGTCTCTAATCCTCAGACTATTACCAGGTAAAAATGGAGAGAGTAATACCTACTACCCAGAATTTTTTTGTGAGGAGCTATGAAAACACCTGACACACGATAGGTGTTCAATAGATACTATTTGGTTTCATCCATTTCTTCATCAGCATCCTCTAAGCACTTTGATCTATCCCTCTCAGCAACAGCCTCCCGGAGTATTTTTTTCCTACCTCCCCATCAATCCCACACTGTGCTGTGGCCCTTTTTCTTGGCGTTCTTTTTCAACAAATGCTTATCTTAAAAAGTAACCAAAGCTCATTGTGAATGAGTTATGGTGGCCTAGAGTGTTCCGGAAGAGGAAAAGCAATAGATACGTTTTTGGTACCATGGTAGGGTCAATAAAAGGACATATTATGGGGGAAGGACAACGTTTGGTTGCCCCAACCTAGCCCACAGGGCAACCTCTGCATGGAACCATGGCAAAGGAGGTCTGAGTCGACTCTTGGAATTAGATTACTTTCTCTGCAGCTCCTTCAGCTCCCTAGCGTGGTTCTTTAAACATTTCATGTGCAACATGAGTAAATAAATGATAGGCAGGCAGATATCTTTTCTTTCCTACTTTCCCTTGCCCTTTGCTCTTTGAACTCCCCGGGCTTGGCTCTAGACAGATGGGAGAAACAGGTCAAGGTTGTCTCGGTGTCCTTTGCCTGCCATGTGTTCCTTTCTCCCAAGGGCCCAGTGTGTCCTCCTACCCCAGATCGTTTTGCTCTCCAGTGCCAGGAAAGCCTGTTCTTACCAGGTAGCATCCCATGCCCGAGGCCTCCCCTAAGCCTCCCCTCAGCTTCCTCGTTGTGTGTTCTGTTTCTTGCTCTGTCCAGCAATTCCAGCCACCTAGAGGATGAGGACTCCAAAGAAGAGGGCCTTCAGACTCTGGCCTCAGCCCACAAGCAGGCTGTTGTACTTTTCACCAACTGTCACCATCTCTAAGCACTGAGCCCCATTGTGTTGGGCAGTACCTCCCCATCTCCCAAGCCCTTTTCCCGCTCTCTAAAGACGCTGTTGTGTGATCCCTGGCTAGACTGGTTTTCAAGGGCAGGTAAGCCACAGAAACAGAACGACCCCTTCTTGGACTACCGCATCTCCCACTCATGGTTCCAAGTTACCGTCCTTGAAATTGATATTCGAGAAAACTATAAGCCTCTACCAGGGCAGCCTTTCCCCTCCATGCATGGGTTGCTCTGTCTTACCTTGGCCCACAGGAAATGAAGAAAACAAGCTATTTTTGTTTAAATTACCGAGACTCAATTTTATTATGTTATGTTAGTTACCATACATTGCATCATTAGTTTTTGATGTAGTGTTCCATGATTCATTGCATATAACACCCAGTGCTCCATGCAGAACGTGCCCTCTTTAATACCCATCACCAGGCTAACCCACCCCCCAGCCCCCTCCCCTCTAAAACCCTGTTTGTTTCTCGGAGTCCATAGTCTCTCATGGTCCGTCTCCCCCTCCGATTCCCCCCCTTCATTTTTCCCTTCCTGCTATCTTCTTTTTTTTTTTTTTAAACATATAATGTATTATTTGTTTCAGAGGTACAGGTCTGCGATTCAACAGTCTCGCACAATTCACAGCGACCGAGACTCAATATAAAGGATTCAGTCCTTTCTTTGTTTCTCAAACGGATGTTCCTCGTGTACCTACGATCTACGAGTAGATTCTGACAGTGACCTCCTTAGTATATCGGTTTGCTTTCTGTTTACTCCATCAGCCAAACTCTTCAGGGAAACCTGAAGACCTATAAATGGTTCATTTACAGAAGCAAACAACCAACATAAAGTCAGGCAACTTTTAAACGACCATCAACAAATCCTTCCAGGTTGCACTGAAAGGCAAACACAACTTGAATCCCAGGTGTGAACATAAAATATAATATGATTATCACCTTCTGAAAATAAACCTGGGAGAGTATGGTTGTGCTCATCCAAGGACATAATCTCCGCCTTCACAGTCTGTGCCCTGGTTCTTTCCGGTGTGGCCACAGCTACTTGTCTTTTAAAATTCGACCTCACCTCCTCCTTCAGGAAGCTGGCCCGAGCCCCACGTCTGGGTTTGATGCTCCTTCCTGGGCACCCTGAGCATCCCGTTCTTACATCTGTCAAAGCACTTATCACACTGATTGTCTCCTTTACCTGGCTGAGGGCTCCCTGAGGGTAGGGAAGATGTCCCATTTGATTTTGTATCCCTGGGGACAGGCACATCCAGGACTAGTTGCTCAGTACATGTTTGTTAGTCGATTGAAAAAAAAAATGTCTGTGCATCATAGTTTTGGACTATCTTCAACGATGGCCAATCTTTCTTCTTTTAATGGAGAATGTGATTTTCGGAAAAACAGATGTTATTCAGAAATACATGGGGCATGGGGCGCCTGGGTGGCTCAGTCGTTAAGCGTCTGCCTTCGGCTCAGGTCATGATCCCAGAGTCCTGGGATCGAGCCCCGCATCGGGCTTCCTGCTCAGCGGGAGGCCTTCTTCTCCCTCTCCCGCTCCCCCTGCTTGTGTTCCCTCTCTTGCTGTGTCTCTCTCTGTCAAATAAATAAATAAAATCTTTTTTAAAAAAGAAAGAAATACATGGGGTAAATAAGGTATTCAGCAAACTGAATAACACTGTCTTTATTTAAAGAGGGGCTGTCATCATAATGTATTGACTGCTTTTCTTCTGTGAATCATAAACTGGCTCTGAACTCGATTCCAAAGAAGGAATCACAAAAGGTTTTGAGCAACAGAAGCTTCCCAGGACAATAACTTTGAAATCTACATTCATTTAGATGTTTAAGGTCCAATATGTGTTTAGAGAAAAAAAGATAAAATAAATAAGTATTTGTGTTGAAAATTACCGAACGCCTGCTCTAGGGAGCAGGGCATACCGTTTAGAGGTTAAGAGCATTACTCTGGAGCTAGACTGCTTGGGTTCAAATCCTGGCTCTGCATCTAACTTAGCTGCATAGTCTCTGACACGTTACTCAACCTGCTGGTACCCCAACATAGAGTCATTGGGAGGATTAATTGAATTAATCCCATAAAGTGCTTAGCATATAAGGGCCAACTGTCATTGTGCGAGAAACATCTGAGACAGGGAGGAGTCTAGTAGCCATAAGCATCTCAACGTAGCTCTGTAAGCACCGAATGCCCTGAATGCAATTCAAAACATTGTGTCCTGAGAATATGAGTGTCAGTACAACCAGATGCTTGGTATTCATGGTAGTGAGGAGAACAGAAGGACCTGAGACTAGAGATAACACTCTTCTACTAAAATACTTCCTTTTTTTTTTTTTTTTTAACAAAGAAATGTTATGTGGTGTTAATGCCTGTGAAAGAATTCAGTGTTCCTCACTTCACTTTGAATAGAAACTAGCCTGGACAGAGAATTCATAGGCTCTTATCATCAATATGTCTCTCTTTCTATCTCAAAAAAAAAAATTTGGTTCCGATTTCAAAAACTAAGATACAATGTTGTTCTGAAAGAATGGAATAATCTAGAGGGATTTGCCATTTTGCCAAGATAATTTAGAGCTTGTCTATGGATTCAAACTGCATCAAAATTTAAGAATAGTAATATTAAATAATGATATAATTTACATTTGGGGGTGTATGGTTTCATTACTGTATCCTTTCTGTTACTGTGCAGAACATCCTTCTTTTAATTAAAATATTGGTTGCCTTCTTTAAACTAGAGTTTCCCTCTCTCAGAAATAGTCATGAAGATGACAATTTATGTTGCAATCAGTTATTTTGCATGATTCATGAAGAAGCGCTTTAAAAATAACTTTGTAATAAAGACAGAAAACTGTTTCTTCACGACTGTGATTCATCAAAATTATTTTTGAACATTTGGTAAATCTTGTTTTGGAAAACTTTTAAAGTACATTAAAGCCCCTTCAGGGTCTGTTTCAGGGCCTCCTTTATGGATTCCACAAAAGCTTCACGTAGTGAAAGTGGGCTTGAGAGAGGAGGCAGTGTGGTTAAATGTATGTACTTGGCCCCTCCTCATCTTCTCAGTTTCTCTTCCGAGAAGTTCAGAGAGGTCAAGGGATTCTTTGGGGGGAATTAAAGTAATTGCCAAGAGAAACAGCATGGGCCTGCAAACCCTTCCAACATGGCAGGTTCTGTGTTTCTGGGCCCAAGGGGCAAGCCGGGGATGGGGTATGTATTGAAAGGCTTCTCTCTTACCAGAGAAGAAGGTGGGGTTACCATGTCATTCCTTCCCCCCCATTCCAGTAGAGTTAACAATGCCATCTTTCTTTTTTTTTAAAAAAAAGATTTTATTTATTTATTCATGAGAGAGAGAGAGGCCGAGGCAGAGGGAGAAGCAGGCTCTCCGCTGAGTAAGGAGCCCGATGCGGGGCTCGATCCTTGGACCCTGGGATCATGACCTGAGCTGAAGGCAGATGCTTAACCATCTGAGCCACCCAGGCGCCCAACAATGCCGTTTCTCAAGAAGAGACCTGTGATGGGGCCACAGACATGTTTTCTTCAGAAAGGGGGAGAGAATATGGCAGTGGTCACTGGAGCCATGGGCTGGATGGGGCATCTGTCCAGGTTCGCTTAGTTGAACTGAATTTCCTACTTAAAGTTTGTAATTACTATTTTGGGGATGCGCAAGAGCCCATTCTGAGTTGTGCAGAATGAGCACCCCGCTGCCAACTTCATTTCCCCCCACAGGCTATTACCGGCTTGCCCTAAAGTGAAGTGTTTTATTCCGCTACACGGATCATGAGTAGAGCAATCATAAAGTATAGCAGTATTGGGAAAGAAATCTGCAGTCAGAGCATGCGGATGATCAACACCCTTTCTGGACACTAATAATGATGCCTAGAGTTTCCAGCCTCACCTGGAACTTCCTAAGGGTTCTGAAAATGACATTTTCACCGACTACAGCTGTTCTAATCCCCATTGTACTTCTGACATCAAGATCTTTTTAAAAAGTCCACTTTGATGGCAGTTTGACTTCAGTGGCAATTTGCACTCTGGTGTTCGTTCATGGGATCGCAAGGCATCCTGACTCCCTACCCTTGTGATCCTCTTGCCTCCCTGGGGTCCCCTAAACCCAGGCCCTTTCAGTCAGGATGCTACCTGAAGGACGCCCAGGTCCTTTCTGTGTTGAAATGTGCCACCTAAGGGCACCTGGGTGGCTCAGTTGGTTAAGCATCTGCCTTCGGCTCAGGTCATGATCCCAGGGTCCCGGGATGGAGCCCCGTGTTGGACTCCCTGCTCAGTGGGGGAGTCTGCTTCTCCCTCTCTCTCTGCCCCTCCCCCTTGCTCGTTCTCTCTCTCTCTCTCTCAAATAAATAAAACCTTAAAAAAAAGAAATGTCCCACCTAATTCTCCCCTCTCCAAGTAATGGTCCCACTACCTGATCACTATGTCTCCATTATGGCCCCCCAACCTTAAAATATCCATGAATGGTGATTTGTTCCCTCAGTGTCCTAATTCAGTCTTTTGAAGGGTAGGGGTAGAAGTTTCTCTAGGAAGTTCACAAAGCCTTACTTGAAACTGAAACATGTTATGTATCCGGAGTGGGGAGTATTTGCAGATTCCTTGAAATTCTCATAGAGGTCAGTATCCCTCTAAAAATTAAGAAATATTGCATTAAGGTTTATTTAGTTTCCATCTGAAGATTATATTTTAACAGCTCTCCTGGAAACAATCCCTTAGCCTAAAGACATGGTTCTATGATAAATGAAGAGCAGGCTTCATGGTACAGAATATATTATTTGGAAGAGGAGTTTTGTGATACCTCACCACATTATATGGGTAACTACTTATTTTTCTTGCTCTCTCTACTTAATAACAGTGACAAAGGGATTTATGCCTTCTGTTTCACCCTGTGGTTATGGCCTTAATGCATCTAAACTGTTAACAAAAATGCCAGAATGGGATGGGGAAGCATTAAGTCCAATTTGGTTTGCAAACATTTATTTGGCACTGTGTAAAGCACAGTGCTGGAGGAGATAGGATAGAAAGAGAAATAAAATCCTATGAGATATGAACCTTCCAGAACCTGACAATGCCTGTGGGGGGGTGGATAAATACACACATACACACCTACATAATATTGATGTCAGACAGACAGTGAGATGTGCTACTGTATAATATGGGAGAAGGAGACGTTAATGCTAACTAGAGGGCAGCTAGGAAGGCTTCACTAAAAGTAGAAATGATTCTATCAGTCCTCAAACCCCTGGGCCCTTGCCCTTCTCTCATCCCCTTTTCTGAATAACCACCCCTTCATCCTTTTTTTTTCTTAAACAGATTGAGTGATCAGGCCCATTCAACCTTAACTTTTTTCTTTTTTCTTTCTTTTTTTTTTATTAGAGAGGAAGTGCAGGAGGGGGAGGGGCAGAGGGAGAGGGATAGAGAGAGAATCCCAAGCAGGATCCACACCCAGCATGCAGCCCAACACAGGGCTGGATCCCACGACCTGAGATAATGACCTGAGCTAAAACCAAGAGCCGGATGCTTAACTGACTGAGCCACCCAGGCACCCCCCCCCCCCTTTTTTCTTTATTAGGAAATATTTCAGACCTAGAAAAGTTATATAAAACATTACAATAAATACCCATGTGCCTACTACTTGGCTTAAGAAATAAAACATTACAGATACAATCGAAGCCCCCTGTGTACCCATACCCTAGAATTCTCTTTTACTGACACCCTCTGCTTTTGACTAGCAGCTTTCAAAGATGACCCTCATTGAACCCCATCTTCTGGTATGCATGCCCTCCCTTTGAGTGTGGGCTGGACTTAGTGACTTGATTCTAATGACTAGACTATGACAAAAGTGATGGGATGTCACTTCTGTAATTAGGTTACAAAAGATTGTGACTTCCATCCTGCTGGCACTCTCTCTTGCCCTCTCACTTGCTCTGATAAAGCCTGCTGCCATGTTATGAGATGCTCTACGGGAGACCCACATGGCAAAAACTGAACAGTTTATGAGGAAATGAATCTTTAGTCCAACAGCCTGTGAAAAACTGAATCCTTCCAAGAACCATGTGAATGGACTTGGAAGCAGATGCTCTGCAGTAGAGCCTTCAGATGAGACTGCACCCCTGGCCAACACTTGATTGCAACCTTTTGAGAGACCTTGAAGCAGAAGACCCAGCTAAGCCATGCCTGGATTCCAGATAATGTATGTTTTAAGCAGCTAAGTTTTGGGGTAATTTGTTATACCACATGATAACTAATACACCTTCCAAGAGGTAACCACTATCCTAAATGTGCTATCATTCCTCTACATAGTCTTGTATATATGCTACATTTATATGGATCATTCCCATGCATGCCTACACACGCACATTCACATATAATATATATAATACTATATATTATATACACATATATATGCGTGTGCTTTCTACCTCAGTATGTGTCTAAAGGTTTAATGCACGTAGGAATTACCTGGGAACCTTGTTAAAATATGACTGTGAAGGTCCAGGGAGCG
Source organism: Neomonachus schauinslandi (assembly GCF_002201575.2). Lineage (NCBI taxonomy): Eukaryota > Metazoa > Chordata > Mammalia > Carnivora > Phocidae > Neomonachus > Neomonachus schauinslandi. The sequence goes on along the minus strand of NC_058419.1, from coordinate 30,667,946 downwards.
CCTGAGATTCTGTATTTCTACAAAGCTTTCAAGTGTTGCTGATGCAACAAATAGTGTAGGGGAAGATTTCAGTCAGTGTTATTGACCTAAAAGAAATCTGCCCACACTCAAGTTTATTCATTTAAAACAAACGTTTATTTCTAAGCTGAATGAATGCTGGCAAATATGTGTGTAGAATTTAGGATAAAAGTTGTCAGTGGCTATCACTTTTTGGGTGATGAAATTTGGAGTAAATATCCGTGTTGAGAAAATTTCCCTGGGCAAAACAAAAACCCTAAAAAAAGTGAAGAACAGGTTCTTTCTTTTTTTTCCATCCTTTTCCTTCCTCTCAACTACAGGGCAAAATAAGAGAAAATTAACAATGATACAACATTAACCTGCAGCAGTGACTTTCTAAATCTAAGAAAATAGTCTTCTGTATGTGCATACTATATCTCAAGAAGGAGAAAACAAAATACATTTTCTCTTTGTAATTTGGAATCCTGTGTATCTGATGGCTTCAACCCCTGATCGCACCAGCCTTGTCTCTGTTGCCCAATCCCACAAACGCTTGCCTCTCCCTCCCTCCCTCTCTCCCTCTTGCTCTCCTTCTCTCTCTCCCTCTCTCTCTCTCTCTTTTCTTTTTTTTCTAGAGAAGCCATTCTAGGATTTAAATACAGCTGTGCACAGTTTCCACTTCTGACCAAGTAACAGGGAGTGGATTTACCCTCTCACTTGAAACAACCAAAAACCAGGACAAAATATACAAACTCTACCTGACTTGGTTTCCTGAACTCTCAGATTGGTGTCCTCAACTCAGGGAGTCTGCCAGGCTCTACCTCAGCTCCCCTTCCATGTCCTATCCTGGAAACTTTCTGAAGGCAGTAAGTTGGGCCAAATCTTCCACCTTAAGACACTGTACAAGGAAGGGGAAACTCAACCTAAAGCAAGTCAGGAGGAAATAATAAAGATCAGAGTGGAAATTAATGGGAGAGAGAATAGAAAAACAATGGAGAAAAATCGATGAAACCAAAAGCTGTTTCTTTTGTCAACAAAATTGACAAACCTTTCAGTAGATTGACAAGAAAAAAAGAGAGAAGACTCAAATTTCTAGAATCAGAAATGAACTTACATAAATATAAAGGAATTTTATGGATAATTATATGCCAACAAATAAGATGGGTGAAATGGATACATTCCTAGAGAAACACAAACTCCTGAAACTGACTCAACAAGAAAAAAATAATTTGAATAGATCTATTATAAGTGAAGAGGCTAAATTAGTAATTTTTTTAAAAGATTTTATTTATTTATTTGACAGAGAGAGACACAGCGAGAGAGGGAACACAAGCAGGGGGAGGGGGAGAGGGAGAAGCAGGCTTCCCGCTGAGCAGGGAGCCCGACGCGAGCCTCGATCCCAGGACCTGGGAACATGACCTGAGCCAAAGGCAGACACTTAACGACTGAGCCATCCAGGTGCCCATAAATTAGTAATTTTTTTAAAAACCTCCCCACGAGGGAAAAATCCCAAATTCAGATGGTTTATCACTGAATTATAAGAACATTCAAAAAACTAATACTAACTCCTCACAGACTTTTCCAAAAATGGAAAAGGATGGAACCCTTCCCAGTTCATTCTATGAGGCCCAAATACCAAAACCAAAGGACATCACAAGAAAACTAGAGATCATTATCTGTTCTGAATATGGGTGCAAAAATCTGCAACAAAATAGTAGCAAACTGAATCTAACAACATGTGAAAAGAATTATGCACCATGAAAAGTGGGATTTATCCCAGAACTATAAGGTTGGGTTAACATCTGAAAATCAATTAATGTAATGCATCATCGCATGATCATCTCAATAGAGGCAAAAAAAAGCATTTGACAAAATCCAACACCCTTTCATGACAAAAACACTCAACAAAGTCGGAATAAAAGGGAACTTCCTCAACAAAGGACATCTACAAAAGACCCACAGCTAACATCATACTTAATGGTGAAAGAAGAGATGCTTTACCCTTAAGATTAAGAATAGAACAAAAATGTCTGCAGCTCAACATTTTACTGGAGTTCCAGCCAGGGCACTTAGGCAAGAAAAGGAAAGAAGAGGCATCCAGATTGGAAAGGAAAAAGTAAAATTATCTCTATTTGCAGATGACATGATCTTGTATATAGAAAATTTTAAGGAATGCACAGACACACACACACAAACCCAACTATTACAGCTAACAAAAAAGTTCAGCAAGGGGCCGCCTGGGTGGCTCAGTGGGTTAAGCGTCTGCCTTCCAGTCAGGTCATTATCCCAGGGTCCTGGGATCAAGTCCTGCATCAGGCTCCTTGCTCTGTGGGGAGCCTGTTTCTCCCTCTCCCTCTCCCTGTGCGCCCCCCCCCCAACTCATGCTCTCTTTCTCTCTCAAATAAATAAATCTTTTAAAAAAACAATTCCATTTACAACAGCATCAAAATGAATAAAATACTTAGCAATAAAGTTACGAAAAGGAGCACAACGCTTATATACTCTGAACACTTTAAGACACTGTTGAAAGAAATTAATGATCTAAGTAAGTGGGAATGCATCCCGAGCTCATGGACTGGAAGATTTAATATTGTGAAAATGGCAATACTTCCCAAGTTGATCTATAGATACAATGCAATCCCTAGAAGAATCTCAGCTGGCTTCTCTTTAGAAATTGGCAAGCTGATTCTAAAATTCATATGGAGTTGCATGTGACCCAGAATAGCCAAAATCGTCTTGAAAAAGAAGAACAAAGTAGGAGGATTCACACTTGCCAATTTCAAAATTTACTACAAAGCAATGACAATCAAGACAGTGTGGTACTGCCATGAGGATAGACATATAAATCAATGGAATAAAATGGAGATTCCAGAAATAAAACCATGTGTCTACAGTCAACTGATTTTTGGCAAGAGTGCCAAGATCATTCAATGGTGAAAGAATAGTCTTTTCAAAAAGAGTGCTGAGACAGCTGGATAACCACATGTAAAAGAATGAGGTTGGACCATGCCCCACACCATATGCAAACATCAACTCAAAATGGATTTAAAAACCTAAATATGAGAGCTAAAACTATAAAACTCTTATAAGAAAACATAGGGGTAAATCTTCATGACCTCAGATTTGGCAAAGGATTTATTTATTTATTTTAAATTTTTTTAGAGAGGGAGAGAGAGATAAAGGACGGGGGAGGGGCAGAGGGAGAGAGAGAGAATCTTAAGCATGCTCTACACCCAGCATGGAGCCCAACACAGGGCTTGATCTCCTGACCCTGAGATCATGACCTGAGCCAAAACCAAGAGTCAGACGCCCAAGTGACCGAGCCACCCAGGCGCCCCGGCAAAAGATTTTTATTTATTGCAACAAAAGGCAAAAACAAATCGGACCTCATCAAAATTAAATACTTTCGTGCTTCAAAGAACACTCATCAAAGCACAAAGACAACCCACAGAATGGGAAAAAATATTTGCAAGTCATTAATCTTATAAGGGAGTTGTATCTAAACTATATAAAGAATTCTTACAACTCAATAAAAATATAAATTACCCAATTAAAAGGTGGGCAAAGGATAGAAAGAGAGATTTCCCCAGGGAAGAGATACAAATGGCCAATAAGCACGTGAAAACTTGCTCGATGTCATCAGAAAAATGCAAATCAAAACCACAATGAACTTCATGCCACTTTATACCCACTAGAATGGCTATAATAAAAAAGTCAGATAATAACAAGTATTGGCAAGGATAAGGAGAAATCGGAACTCCTGTACATTGTTGGCGGGTATTTAAAAATGATGCAGCCACTTTGAAAAACAGTCTGGTAGTTCCTGAAAAGTTTAAACATAGAGTTACCATATGAACCAGCAATTCTCTTCCAAGGTATAGAAAGGAAAATATATTTCCACAAAACAGCTTGTACACAGCAGCATTATTCATAATGGCCAAAAGGTGAAAACAACCCAAATGTCCATCAACTGAAGAATGTAGAAATAAAATGTGCTATATCCATAGAATGGAATATTATTTGGTCATAAAAATGAATGATGTATATACACTGACACATGCTACAACATGAATGAATCTTGAAAATATTACACCGAGTCAAAGAAGCCAATTACAAAAGACCGCATATTATATGATCCCACTTATTTGAAATGTCCAGAATAGGGAAATCTATAGACAGAAAGTAGATAGCGGTTGTTTAAGGGCTGGAGGGAATAGGGAATAGATAGGGTATGGGATGTCTTTTTGAGGTGATGAAAATGTTCTAAAATTGGTTGCATGTGTCTGTGAATATGCTAAAAACCATTGAATTGTGTACTTTAAATTGCATAGTATGTGAATTACATCTCAACAAAGCTATTTTTAAAAAAGAAGCTGAGGCATTCATAGGGCTCATCTTGTTTGTTTTCTCTCTGGGATCACTGTCCTTTGTTGCCTAATACCTAGTGTCTTGAAAACTGTTGCTTCATATTGTTCTTTCTTTCTGTCTTTCTTTCTTTGGTTGTTTCATGTGGCGGGGGAGGGGGTGGTGTAAGTACAAATCCTTAGCCAGAAGTAACAGTCTCCCTATTTTTTAATTGGGGAAACTGAGGCCAAAATCAGCTAACTGGCTTGCCAAAATTCGTGTTAGTTAGTGACAGAGTCAGGACCACAACCAAGACTTCCTGATACCCAATCCGAAGTCGACACAGCATCGTTTCTGGTCTGTCCAGCTTCTGGGGCAACTTGATGGCAGAAGGTTAAGTAACCAGTCATAGACAAAGCAAATGTCTGTGACTCGAGGATCCCCGAAAGGCCCAGATCAGCTTTCTGCCTTCCCCTCGATCAGCAAGCATATATTGCACACCTAGGTGCAATGCTTATTTGAGAGACATTCCTGGGGACAGAGAAGCGGTGCCATCATCTCTGGCAACAAGGGGCTCCCCATTTATTTGAGAGAAAAGGCAGTACGTGAAACATCTCTGTGACTCGAGCATGATCACCTGTAATATAATGAATGTCTCGCTCAGCAGGAGGGGTCATGTGTGTGGGCTTTTCTCGGGAAAGGTTTCCAAGGGGAGGAAGATTTGGGGTTTCAAAAGATAGGCAGCATCCCCTGACTGGGCTGGGGCACTGAAGGCAGGACATTGTCTCCACAGGGCATGTGTTAAAACGCACACAAGACCTCAGAGGTTCCTCGGCTGCAGGAAAAGCCGGAGTCTTGGGGTAGGAAAGCGCAGAGATACTGTGCCGGCCATAGGACAGAGCTGGGGGATTTGATGGGAGTCCTGGGGTGAGCCGGACGATTAATAAGGCAGCTCCCTTGCCTACTGCAAAATCGAATGCTCCGAGGCAGACAGTTTTTTCTAGGAGAACAAGTGTCTTTCCAGGTCACGAAAAGTTGCGCTGTCCACTTGAAGTTACAGGACAACTATTCCAGACCCTAGTCATTCAATCCTTCACTGAGCATGTATTGAACACCTACTATATACTGGGAACTCTGCTAGTGGTTGGGGATTCACAGGTGCCTAAGACTTGTGCTTGCCCTAGTTCATGGTCTAGAGAGGAAGACACTTGCATGATAACAGATTTCTTTAGGGAAAAGTGCTCTCTTTCCCCTCCCGATTCCCCCTGTTGGTCAGCAGAAGCGGTCAAGTCCTTCCCCTTTGCAGACCTGTCTCCAGGGTCAGAGTAGGACAGGGGGAAGGACTCAAGGCCACAACAACTTGGAGAGGTTTCCCTTCAATGTCAGGCATGGCAAGGGCCACTCCCCAAAGACCCATCCCGAGCTCTCCTTTACAGCCCGGGCCCAAAAGTCACTGCCTCCAGGCAGCCTCCTTTCCTGTATCTGCTCCCCGCCCCACCCCCACAACCTCTCTTGAATGACAGTGACCTATGTGAACCGTGTTTACCTCCCCTGTGAGCATAGGCCATTGAGGGGGGGATGTCCCCGCCTTTGAGCTTGTAACAGTCATGGTGTCTTTGCACGGCGGGGGGGGGGGGGGGGGGG
>NC_058419.1:30649967-30661861 GCF_002201575.2 Neomonachus schauinslandi | reverse complement strand
CTGTCCTCGTCAAGGACGTTTCTTTTCTACCCACCTAGGGCTTGACTCTCTACCAGGGGCCTTATCCCCTGTCCGTCTCTGTCTCGGGATCCTCTCCGAGGCCTCCCGTGAGGTCTCTGCTCTGTGGCCCCCAGCAGTGCTTGAGGTGCTGGCATGTCCGCAGCCCCCAGGTGAGAGCCTGCCCCAGCCCCGCACTGGGACTGACTCGGCCTGTCCCCGGCCTGCTAGTCCCCCTGTGTCACAGCCAGACTGGGCTGTGGGTGCTGTCCCACACGGGGGTGCCGTCCCCCTGCAGGAGCCTAAAGCCCTCGGGTAAAGGGCCTGGAGCCCAGTCCCCGCTCCTGCTGCTGGCGGAAGCCAGGGGAGGCAAGGGGACCTTCAGGAGGGCCAGCCTCTCGGGACTGGACCTTGCCTCCCCCGACCCAGGAGGGTCCCCGCACAGGCCGGGGACTGGAGCCCAGCCCCTGGGAGTGGGGTGGATCGTCAGCTCTGCATCCTTCCTGGTCCTGGGTGAGGTGGCACTGCCGAAGGCTCTTCTTCCCTCACAGGCCCACCTGTGGAGCAAGAATAGTACATATCACCCTCCGCTTGGGCGGGGCCTTGCCATTCACAGAGACACTTCTCCCTCGTCTTATCGATGCCTCACAATAGGCTCGTCAGGTGGTGCGTTTTCCATAAAGTGTGAATTCACCTTCTTCATTCATTTTTTCTCTCCCTTCTGGTTTTATAATTTAGAGAATTGTACTCCTCCCCTCAAACCTGCCAAAAAAAAGTGAGACTTAGCAGTACAAGTGCCTGAGAAAAATACAAACAAACCCGTGCATCTTGGTTGACAGTTAAGTCTGATAACACTCCTCTCAGCGACTACAGAGCAGAGACATACTCCCTGGTGAGCAAACAGTAGAGTTTCAGGGAAAATCCGTAGTAACTATGAGCATATTATGGAGTCAGAAACCCAACTTACCAAACAGATTCAGGAGAGAGTGGTTATTCACAGTTTGAAGGCATACTTATTTTAGAAGAGACTCATAAAGTTATTGAATTTGAGTGAGTATGCATTCATAAGTTCTAGTCCCCAGGGTTTTCAGATAGGAGTTTATAGAAAGTGACTTGTTCTATCCCGCAGCTAATTAGTGGACGAGCCTAGGACTTAGGCTCATTCTTTCTGAGCCCCAAACTCTTCATTTGAGCCTCCCTGGGATAGAAGGGTTTGCTTCCAGACTACTCATTAAACACTAAGTAGCAAGAAAGGAAAAGAATGTCTTAAAGCTCAGGGGTGTGAAGCCATCCTACGTTGACAACCAATTAAAAACTCAGATAAAGTACCTCTGAAATGATTATATGCTGCAAAGCAGTCGATGGGAAAACAAGACTTGAATTCCTTAAAAGGGATTTACAGTAAAGATCTAGAAACTCATCTAACAGCATATTCTGGAAGAGTGAACAGGAGATGTCAGGGTAGAAAGCCAGAGTCCTGATCAGATTCCTTCTGGCTCTCGGACCCCGTACAAATCATTGACCCTTCCTCAGCCTCTGTTACTCATCTTTAACACTCTTTTTTTAAAAATTTATTTATTTGACAGAGAGAGAGAGAGAGAGACGGTGAGAGAGGGAACACAAGCAGGGAGAGTGGGAGAGGGAGAAGCAGACTCCCCGCTGAGCAAGGACCCTGATGCGGGGCTCGATCCCAGGACCCCAGGATCATGACCTGAGCCAAAGGCAGACGCTTAACGACTGAGCCACCCAGGTGCCCCCTCTATTACTCATCTTAAGTGAAAGAATGATGCTAATATCTAAATTGTTCCCAGGAGTGAACTAAGGTCCCCTAATCCGTCCCCACATCTGCTCCATTTTATCCTAAATGTCTCTTGAGCCCTCATTTCTCCCTAGCCTCATTGTCCTTCCTTTAGTTCATCTTTCTACCTGGTCTCCCCCGGGCTGCGCTTTGTCATTTTGCTCTCTCCACATTGCAGCCAAAGATCTTTCTAAACAGCAAAGCCAATCACATCATGAATCTGCTTTAAACCCTTCAACAGCATCTTCCTTCTCTCAGGATAAAATCACAAGTCCTTACCCTGGTCTACACAGCCCTTTATGGCTGGGCACCTGCCTGCCTCTCTAGACTCATCTCACACTGCTCCTCTCGCTGAATTCTAGGCTCTAGCCATGATACACTAGTAGCAGTTCCCTAGCCAGCCAGCCTCTCTTACCTCCAGGGTTTGTTAGTGGCTCTTTCTTCTATCTTGAAAGCTCAGCCCCTTCCAGCACACCTTTCCTCCCCCTAGCCCCGTAATCCTGCAGAATTCTGGGTCCATATTACCCACCTGAGAAGCCATCCCCTGATCTGAACTCTCCTCCTCTGTGCCTCCCGTCAGCACCCTCTGCTTCTGTCTTCTTAGCCCTCATCTCCTGATTAAGACTGCCTTTCCCATGGTAGTCTCTCCCACTCAGTTCTGCAGGACTGCCTTACTCATCATCATTTTCCAGCGGAGCCTGTTGAATGAATGACGAATGTTTAAATACCTTGTAAATTGCAACGTGCTACACAAGTGTTAAGTATTATGTAATAGTACCGTGTTTGGGTTGGTTATTTAATATTGTTGGCCTACTCACCCATTTGATAATAACGAATATCACATTTCAATTACATCATTCTGGTTCCTTCTTAAACCCAATACTAATAAAGGCTACCACTTACTGAGTATTTAGCCTGGGCTAGGTTCAGTGGTAAGATTTGAGACATATGATATCATTTACGCATCATCATAGTAATCTTATCAGCTAGGTTCTCTATGATAAGAACCATCCCCATTTTTCAGATGGAAGAACTAAGGCAGGCTCAAAGAGGTTAAGTAGCTTGCACAACATCAAAGAGCTCGATTCTGAATCCAGATTCTTCAAGATCCAAACCTGAATTCTAGGGGCGCCCGGGTGGCTCAGTCAGTTAAGCATCTGCCTTTGGCTCAGGTCATGATCCCAGGGGTCCTGGGATCAAGCCCCAAGTCTGGCTCTCTGCTTAATAGGGAGTCTGCTTCTCTCTCTCTCACTCTTCCTCTGTGTTCTCTCTCTCTCTCTCTCTCCTTCTCTCTCTCTAATAAATAAATAAAAATCTTTAAAAAAGAAACCCCTGAATTCTGACATCTCCCAGTTCTCCCAAGGTTTTCAGATAAGGACGCTATCGGCAGTGAAAAGCAACCGGCAGAATGGGAGAAATGGGAGAAAAAACTTGCAAGTCACGTGTCTGATAAAGGATTAATACCCAGAATATAGAGAGAACTCTTAAAACTCAACAACAAAACAACAAACAACTGATCGAAAAAAGTGGGCAAAGGACTTGAATAGACATTTCTCCAAAGAAGACATACAAATAGCCAGTAAGCAAATGGGAAAAAAATGCTCAAATCACTCATCATCAGGGCAATACAAATCAAAACCACAATGAGATGCCACCTCACACCCATTAGGATGGCTCTCATGAAAAGAAAACAACAGAAAATAACAAGTGTTGACAAGGCTATGGAGCAACTGGAACCCTTACGGATTGCTGGTAGGAATGTAAAATGGTGCAGCTACTATGGAAAACAATATAGTGGTTCCTCAAGTTAAAAACAGAATTGCCAGCCAGTCACCATATAATCCCACAGTTCTACTTCTGGGTATAGATCCCAAAGAAGTGACAGCAGGGTCTAGAAGAGAGCTTTGTATACTCATGTTTATAACGGTATTATTTGCAATAGTCAAAAGGTGGAAGCAACCCAAATGTCCATTGACTGATGAATGAACAAGCAAAAAAGCAAGATGTATGTACATACAGGGGAATATTACACCGCCTTTAAAAGCAAATAAATTTTTTAAAAGATGTTTATTTATTTATTTGACAGAGATACAGTGAGAGAGGGAACACAAGCAGGGGGAGAGGGAGAGGGAGAAGCAGGCTTCGTGCTGAGCAGGGAGCCCAATGCGGGGCTCGATCCCAGGACCCTGGGATCATGACCTGAGCCGAAGGCCGACGCTTAACGACTGAGCCACCCAGGCGCCCCAAAAGCAAAGAAATTCTGATACATGCTACAACATAAATGAAATTGAGGACATTATACTGAGTGAAGTAAGCCAGCCACAAAAAGACAAATACTATATGGTCCCACTTATTTGAAGTACCTCGAGTTGTCAGATTCACAGAGACAGAAAGCAGAATAGTGGTTGCCCGGGGCTGGGGAGAGGCGGGTATGGAGAGTTGCCATTCAACGGGTACAGAGTTTTGGTTTTGCAAGATGAAGAACGTTCTGGAGGTGGGTGGTGGTACTGGTTGCATAATGACGTGAAAGTACTTAATACCACTAAACCATACACTTAAAATGGTTAAAATGGTCAATTTTATGTTTTATATATTTTGCCACAACTTATGATAGATCTTAACCATTCCCAGGCCTGCCAAAGCTTTCAGGTAATTTCCTTCTGCTGCATATTTGCTGTTTTCCCTCCAGATAACCGGCTTTTATTTCTTTTTCCTCCTAAGACCAGACTGCTCTCTGCCAGGATCTCTAGGCCCTCCACACTGGCCAGTACTCCTACAGAGGGCGGGGCCCAGCCCCAGGGCCTTTAGCTCACTCTCCTGGGAAGAAAGCGCCTCTACTCCGAAGGCAGTCGGTACATACTTTACTCACAACAGTCGGCAGGTGGCTGTGGATCCCTTTTGTTCCCAGGAATCACGTGGGGACGAACTGCACTGTGTATTTGCCATCACTGGTAGCTAATGCCAACAGTGACGTTGGGCATCGTTATTAACAGGTAAAGGACACACAAAGAGAGAGGGGAAGTGCCTTGGGTTGAGTCCCACAGCAGAGTTAGAACTCAGAGCTCCCAGCCTCTAACCTTGCCCTGGGCTCTGTCCCACACACCTGGCAGTTCCAGAGACTTGCTCCTTTTTGTCCTCTGGGCAGCCAACTCTGGCCAACCAAGTGGGTTTGATTTGTCTTGCAGAGAAATGAAGCAAAATCTTCCTTGAGGATAGCTTCTGATCTTTCTATTTCTCTTGGTTGGCAGGAAACCAGAGATCACACTACTTGCTAAAGGACCTTGACCACATCACTGAAAGTCTCTGGACCCTCAGTTTTCCCTTCAGTAAAAAGTAGACAAGAATTATTGATACCCACCTCCCCCAGAGAAACTGAGGATGGGCTAGGGAGAAAAGGATTGGGGTGCACTTAGCCAATCTATTCTGCATTATCCTTTACGTGGGTAAACCCCAAACCTGGCTGAGTATTATAATCACACGGGTAGCCTTTAAAATTAGAAATCCCTGGGCCTTGACCAGCCCAGCTTCCTTGAATTTCTCCTTTTTCCCAGCCAGGTGGCCCCTGATGTGAAGGGAACCCCCTTGGGTTGAGAAGTGAGGTGGTTTCAACTTTCCTAGCTAAATCCTCTCCAGCTTGGCTTAAAGGCTATGAGATGGAAAGCAGCCGTCTGTCTCCTTTGCGCTCTCACTTGGACTCGCTGTTCCCCCAATTTTGGCACTTCTCACATACTGCCTGTTATTTTTACTTAACTATTTCAAATCTTTGCCTCTTATTTCCTCAGTTAGCTACTGGAGGTTAAGAACAGTGCCATATCCTTCTATTCTTGCCCACAAATGCCAGTCTGTTAGCACGTAGTATATGTTCAATAAACATTTGTTGAATTGCAAATCATGTAAGAAACCTGAAATAACTTCCGACTTACTTGGGGAGATGGTCTGTGTCCTTTGGAAGCTTTCTGCTCACACGGAAAGAACCTTAAACAGAGACAGGAGGCTGTGTCACGGATTCCCACAGCAAATCACCAGCTTTCGCTAGCCCTCAGTTCCCTGATCTGTGAAACCAGGGCTGATCTGTGAAGTTTTCACACTTGTAGTTTTTAGCTCTGGCTCTTGGCTACTCTAGATAGTGAGGGGCAGCCTTTTTCATGTCAGTGCCTTTAACGCCCATGATGTCTTTTTTTTCCCCCCTATAAAGGCTGCATAATTTTTTTAAAGATTTTATTTATTTTTTCGACAGAGGGAAAGAGAGCACAAGCAGGGGAAGCGGCAGGCAGAGGGAGAAGCGATGTGGGACTCGATCCCAGGAGCCTGGGATCATGACCCAAGCTGAAGGGAGACGCTTAACCATCTGAGCCACCCAGGCGCCCCAAGACTGCATAATTGATGGGTCACCCCCAGTTTATAAAATGAGAAACTCAAGTAAACAGTAAATAAGTGCTTTGGCCAAGCTTCTGTACATAGTGTGCGTGTGTGTGTGTGTGTGTGTGTGTGTGTGTGTGTGTGTGTCTGTGCAGGGTTGTATGGGACTGTCGGCTCCTTCCAGTTTTAGTATATGTGTTGCCAAAGTGAGCACAGGATTGTCAATGCTTAATTATCTGCGTGTTCACTTTCTCCTCTGTGAATGACCCAGGGCAAAGGTATGACTTTCTAGCTGGATGTCCTCTTGTCCCCTGCACTCTCCCATCCAGAGCCAAAATGTCCACTGCCGTGTTCAGTAAGATCTGTTCAAATTCTGTCCTTTGAGGGGCACCTGGGTGGCTCAGTGGGTTAAGCGTCTGACTCCTGATTTCGGCTCAGGTCCTGATCTCAGGGTCCTGGGATGGCGCCCTGTGTCACGCTCCACACTCAGCGGGGAGTCAGCCTGAGGATTCTCTCCCTCTGCCCCTCCCCCTTCCCTCTCTAAAACAAAACCAAATCAAAAACAAACACTGTCCTTTGAGGAGGAGATGAAAGACACAAGACACTAGTCTTGCCCTCATGGAACTTCTAGTCTGTCTAGGAAGCTGGGATGAGAATGTGTGGGAAGAGTATGTGCAACCATTTGTAAAGGGAGCACCTGGGAGCCAAGTGCTGCTATGCTGTATCTTCAGTACCTACCACAGTTGCCTGGCATATAGAAGATGCTCGACAAATAGGTGAAAATTGCCATGATTTGCAAACTTTTTATTTTATTTATTTTTATTTAAATTCAATTAACATATGGTGTATTATTTCTGTACTATTAGATAGAGGTCAATGATTCATCAGTTGCATATCACACCCAGTGCTCATTACATCTCGCGCCCTCCTTAATGCCCATCACCCAGTTACCCCACCCCCTCTCCCCCATCCCTCCCCTCCCCTCCGGCAACCCTCAGTTTGTCTCCTATGATTAAGAGTCTCTTATGGTTTGTCTCCCTCTCTGATTTCGTCTCGTCAGACTTTTTATTTTAAAGAAGGGAAAGCCTTTCTTCAGTGAGATTGTACCCCCAAGCTCACCATGAAACAGACCAACAGATGCAGTGCTGCCCTTGAAGGGAGCTAAGGTAGAGCCCCGCCAGCTGTCTCCTCTGGGCCCCAGAGAGGCTCCTCAGCGCCCGGTTGGAAAACTTGCTGTAGTCACTGGAAAAGGAGGTGCAGATCAACCTTTGCTCTTCCTGCCTGCCCCATGGTCAACCTTAGCCACAAGGGGGGATCCTAGCAAATTAAAGGGAGATTTGAAGCACCAGGCACTCGGAAGGGAATATTTGCATCTGAAAAAGTGTTGTCCATCTCTCCCCTCCCCTCCTTGTAGGGAGCTCCAATTAGTGAGCTCAGAGGTTCCGGAGGAAGTTTTGAGTAGGAGACTTTTGAGTTGGTCCACAAATGTATATTGAGGTAATGTTTGTTTACTTTAAATAAAGAAGGGAAGAAAGCCACTGTGGTAATGTTTTCCAGAATTCCATAGAAGCCCATTTGGTGTTATCCTACAGGCAGTCCTGATATGCAAAGACAATGGAAAACTCTGATGAAGTCTGTCTGGTCAATGAGTACACGGTGCTGCCTGTTTTCGGTACCAGTGCACCCTGCATCACCCTGGCAGCTATTAACATTCCTGGCCAAATTCATGGTCAGCTTTGGGCACACACAGATGCCAAAGGGGGCGACCTGGTGAGAGCATCTCTACTCCATGCCTGCAGGACTGAAACCTGCTGCCTGACTTGCCTTGGCCTTCTCCTTGCCCCCTCCAACCCCGACGGGCAAGGGAGGGAAACCAACCCAGAGGATGTTTACCCATCAAGGTGGTCCAGGGAGCAAGGCACATCTCAGAACTGCATCCGGAAGACAACTGGCAGTAACCAACATCTTTTTAAAAACTTGTCAAAGGGATAAGGATCATGAATTAAGTTTTCATCATTATCTATCTCATGGCCCTTTCATTACCTCTCATTACCTGCCCATTACCTACAGACTGTCCCTCCTCATAGGTGTCAGAAGGGGCAGAAAAATAATTAATGTTGGGGACCCTGCTATAGACTGAATGTTTGTGTCGCCCCCCCCATTCATTTGTTGAAAACTAATCCCTAATGTGATGGTATTTGGAGGTGGGGCCCTTGCGAGGTGATTAAATCAAAAGGGCTCTCACTTTCATGAATGGAATTAGTGCTCTTATAAAAGAGATGCTGGAGAGATCACTCACCTTCCACCATTTGAGGACGCAGCCAGAAGATGGCTGCCTATGAACCAGGAAGTGGGCCCTCACCAGACACCAGATCTGCAGGAGTCTTGATCTCGATCTTGTTCAGTCTCCAGAAGTGTGATAAATAAATTTCTGTTTCTTATAAGCCACCCAGTCTATGGTATTTTATTATGGCAACCTGAATGGACTAAGACCAAGCCCATTCAACAGCAGGGCAATTTGAAGGGTGAAAGGGGCTTCCCTCCTCCGCTGCCCGGCATGGCCATGTCCTCCCCTCTTGGCCAGTCCTCTGACTTCTCTATCTTTAAAATCTAGCTCAGGCCTGACCCTGATGAAGAGGACAGCAGTCTAGCCGCCCCTGTCCTTCTACTACTACTGCTGACTTCACCCCCTTGCCCAAGCCACCCCCACCCCCAGCATCTGGACTAGTCTTGTACTTAAGTAGTTGAGTTGGTACCATGAAATTCAGTCTTAGGATAGAAGCCACTGAAGGCGAGGGCTGGAGAGAACCTTGGAGATCTGGAGAAACTAAGGCCTGAGTGGAGGACTTGCCTAAGGTCTCATAGCAAGTCATGGCAAAGCTCGGGCTGGAAGCTAAGTTTTCCTATGAGCGCCTTATGCCTTCCTGGCTACATCCTGAGCTCCTTGGTTTCTTTTCTTGGTCTCTTTCCCCGCTGTCTCAGCGTTCCTTCTCCCCTCTGACCCATTCCCCAGTCCTGTCTTACCAGAGGGAGGCTGTAGAAATTGCTGCACGACAGTGTACTTGTTTTGGGGGGCTTTGGTGTTGATTCGAGGGGAGATTAACGACCTAAAGAGACACAGAGCCCTGACGGAGCCTGTGGTCCCCAGCTCTGAAACATGACTTGATCCCGACTAAGATCATCCCTGACATGTGTTCAGAACCCCAAACATCGGTTCCTAGAGTTTAGGTCATTTGCCCAAGGTCCCTCAACTAAGAAATGGCCACAGCGGGAGCCAACTGTAGGTCTTCAGGCGCTGGGGCGGCGCGCGGCTCCAGGCACTGCTCCGAGCCCGCAGGCCCTCGGGGCTCCCGGAGCCAGAGGCAAGCCCAGACCCCGCGCCGGCGCTCGCAGCGGCATGGCCGTGGGGGCTGTGCCTTATTCCTTTAGGTCTCGAAGCCTCTTCGTTTGTGCGTGTGGCTCCCGTCAACTTCTGAGGGCGAGGGGTGGGGAGAGATCGCGTGCGCAGTTGACACGGGCCTTCTGGAAGGAAGCGGGGCAGCCTCGAGGCCGCCCAGCTACCGTGAGCCCAGCACCGCCGCCTGCATACAGCCCTCGCGGTCGCCCACCGCCCATCCCCCGCGCAGCCCTCAGGGGCGACCCGCCGGGGCCGAGAGCGCGGCGCCGCTCCGGAGCAGCGAACCTGGACGCAGCTCGGCCCGCCGCTCTAGCGCGCCAGGACTCGCGGACTTTCCCCGGAGGAGCGCTCCCGGTTCCGGTCCCGCCTGCGGTTCTCCCACGCCCCCAGGGGACCCGCTGATCCGAGAGGAGTTCTCGTGGCCACGCCCCCTCGTGGTCCCCCGGAGCCCCCCCTGGTGGCCCCCCACGGCCTCGTGCCCACACGCCGCAGGTTCTGGCGCCGGCGGGAGAGAGCTGAGGCGCGGGGCACGCGAGGCGCCTCCCCTGGGCCCCGTCCCGCAAGCGCATCTTCCGGACGGGTCCCTCGCCCCTCGGCGAGCGCCACCCAACTTCTGCGCCCGCCGGGCCCGCTGCTCCGGGTGGCTCCCAGCACAGAAGCGCCCTCGGATGACTACACTCACTACCTTTGGGGGGGGGGGGCTCCCCGGGGAAGGCGGTTAGGGACGGGGCTCACAGGGCTCGCGAGCCGCGGCCGGAACTGGAGTGGGGGGGAGTGTGGGCTTCCCGGGGACCGTCCCAAAACGCTTCCCTCCGCAGACGTCAACCGTAAACCCTAGGCGGGCGCGCCTTCCGCGTCTCAGAGATTTGGCGGGCTGCGCACCTCGAGGTCTTAGCGTCTCGAGGGATGGGTTGGGGGAGGGGCCGCCCGCGAACGGCGGGCTGAGGGGACCGGTCTCCCGGCGGGTTTGAAGGTGGGATCGGGTAGGGTTTGGTGACGGAGAAACCCGAGAGAAGACTTTGGGTTTTTTCCCTCCCTCTCCTCAGAAAAGCAACCACATTGTGAGGGGGAAATACGGAGGAGAGTAAATACAAACAACCTCAAGAAGGCGCCAAGAAAAGCGAAGCCAAAAGAAGCAAGCGCAACACTGTTACAAAACTGTCTGGTTTTGTAACAATTTCCCTGCCGCCGGCCAATGAGCGGCGTGGCGGCGCGTCACGTGGTACAGTTTTATATAACACTTTGCTGAGACAAGACAGTTATTAGTCGGCGCGCGGCGGCCGGCATGGAGCTCGTGGAGGCGCGGCGGGGATCGGCGCGCGGCAACGCGGCGCTCGTGGCAGTCCGGATTCAAGTCAGTCGCTGCTCTCTGCTCTGGGTCTCTGGCCCCTAGACGCCTCTTCCCGGGGCGCCTGTCTCTCTATGGATTCACTTCAGACTGGACAGATGCTGAGCTTGCCCGCCGAGCTCGGCGGCAACAACTTAGAACAGGCGGAGCCGGCGGCATCCGCGGCCCGCGGCGACATGGGCCCCCAGCCCGAGGCGGCTACAGAAGGCTCCGTACCTTTAGCCACTCGGGAGCCGGAGCCGGGGCCGGAGGAGCAGCCTCCGAGTCCCTCGACGCCCGAGTGCAAAGTCCTGCTCCAGCAGGCTGACGCCCTGGCGTCTGGGGGGCGCCTCCGGGAAGCCTTCGAGGTGTACAGACAGCTCTCCGAGCGGCAGCAGCTGGTGGCCGAGCAGCTGGAACAACTGGTACGCTGCCTGGCCCAGAACGTCCCGCAAGGCGAGGCGCTGCCGCCGGCGCCCCCGGACAGGAGCGGTGCGGCGAGCCGTGAGGCGGCGGCGGAAGAGGCAGGGGCGCCAACGGCCGCCACGGCCACCGAGGTGTGGGACGGCTTCAAGTGCCGGAAGTGCCATGGGTTTCTGTCAGACCCCGTGTCCTTGTCGTGCGGCCACACCTTCTGTAAACTGTGCCTGGAACGCGGCCGGGCAGCCGACCGGCGCTGCGCCCTGTGCGGGGTCAAGCTCTCGGCGTTGATGGTGGCCGCCGGGAGGGCGCGCGCGGTCCTGCGAGTCGGGCAGCAGGCGGCGGCGGCGGCCACGCCACTGCCGCCGCCGCCCCCGCCGCCGCCGCCGCTGCGGGTCAACGTGGTGCTCAGCGGCCTCCTGGGCAAGTTGTTCCCCGGCCCCGCACGGGCGTCGCAACTCCGGCACGAGGGCAACCGGCTGTACCGCGAGCGCCAGGTGGAGGCGGCGTTGCTCAAGTACAACGAGGCGGTTCGCCTAGGTGAGCCCACCGCGTCGCCGGGCCGGGCGGGCCGGGGGAATGAGCGCGGCGGGGAG
>NC_058419.1:30574154-30649567 GCF_002201575.2 Neomonachus schauinslandi | reverse complement strand
CATCCCGCGAGCGTGTGCGGGGGGGAGGGGAGCGTTCGCGCCCCGCTGCCCTGTGACTCATTGTCACCGCTTCCTATCACACGATCCTCTGCTGAAATAGATGCCCCCCCCCCACCCCGCCCGCAGCCTGCGCCCTCTCCTCGAACCCCTACCCCGCCAGCCCGGGCGGGCGACCGGGCGGCGCAACTGCTCGGGGATCCCCGGGGACCGCGGGCTGGCTACGGAGGGGGGCACGCCTCGGCCACCCCCCCCACCCCCCCACCCCCCGCTGCCGCGCTGCGGGAGGAAGGACGGGTGGGCTTGGCGGCTTCAAGGGCAAACGTGGGCAGCCCCAGGGCTCTGGCCGCACCGGGGCGCCCGAGCTCCCTCGAGGAGCGGCCCCCGCCGACCCTCCGCGTCCCGACCCAGGAAGTGGCTGCGGAGCGGCGGGCCGGTAGTGCCCAGCTCGGGCCAGCCGCCGGGAGCTCGGCCGGCGGGGCGCGGCGTCTGGCGGAGCGTGCCGGGGAGGAGGCGGCAGCGCCGGGCAGACGGGGGCTCTGGGGATCCCAGGGTGCCCTGAGCCCGACTCCGACGGGTTGGAGGAGGGGGTGGGTTCGAGGCTCCACGTGTTGACTTGCTATCCGAATTTGCAACAGGTAGTGGGGGAGGGGGAGGAGCGCGGGCTAGCGGTGCAAGGTTGCAACTCGAGGTAGAGGAGGACCCCTCCCCCCACGCACGTCCTGTGCCCAGGCAAGGCACACTGAGCCGGCACCGGGCTGGCGAGTGCTGCAGAACAAAAGGGATAGCATACACCGTAAACTCTGCTGACGTCTGGAGAGCGAGTAATGGGCACCCAAGCAAGTCCTCTGCACAGCCCTGGGGAAAAACCCCACGAAGCGTGTTCCAGCAGCCGCAGCTGGAGCCCAGTCCCTGGGCAGGAGCGGGGCAACCTGGAGACAATGGAGGTCACTTAAACCCAGATCTCCAAGGGAGGTTCCATTCCTTTCAGCCGTACCTCAAGGGCCAGGAAAGCCCCTTCCCGCTGTCTTCCTCCCCCTTTGTTGCTGCCACCGCTTTTCCCCTGGGAGTTTCTTCCTTCACCTTTGTTAATCTGAGCGGTCAGGGTGAAAAAAATGACAGACTTACCGTTTTAAGAGGTACGGGGCCTCCCCAGCAGGCGAGTATCTCTGTGCTGGAAGATGGCCAGTGTCCCCTTATTATTCTATGTAGTGCACACCCTTCAGAAAAAGGAACATCTCCCCCGCCCCAGCTTCAAAGCTTCAAAGTCTGACCAGCTAGCAATATGACTTGGAGCAGATGCCTTTTGCTCCCTGGGCTTGATTTTCCTCATCTGAAGAATGGATTGATTGAGCCAGGTGATCTCTAAAGGCCGGTCCAGCCCTGGCACCTAGTGATTCAAAGTGTTAGTGAGAGCCGAGCTCACTTCATTCCCAGCAAGCAGCCTTGTTTAGGTGCAGTCACATTTGGCCATCTAATGAGAGGATGGAGCCTTGCAAGTGAATTCAGAGAAACTTCATAGGCCCTGAGCTTTGTAGACAGAGGTGTTGCTAATGTCATGAGAAGACTATCCTGGACTTGTCTTCCTGGTGGGCAGGATGGGGGTCACATCTGGCCACCTCCCTTTCCCTCCTCCCTGGCCTGTTTCTTTGTGGGTGATACCTCACTCAGAAGCCAGGCTGCCAGTTGGTAGCCATGCATAGCCGCGAAGTAGGGGGCCAGGGTTTCCGCTATGTCAGAGCGGCTAATGCACCACTGACCCCACAGACCCTCTAAGGAACGGCTTGAGAAAGGAGAAAAAATTACTTCTTTATGGGGCGCCTGGATGGCTCAATTGGTTAAGCGTCCCACTCCTGATTTCAGCTCAGGTCATGATCTCAGGGTTGTAAGATGGAGCCCTGGGCGTGGAGCCTGCTTGGGATTCTCTCTCCCTCTCCCTCTGCCCTCCTCTCTCTGTCAAAAAGTAAAAAATAAATAAAAATAAACAAACTTAAAAAAAATACTTCTTTATAGTTGGGGAAGCTCAGACCCAGAGTGGCGGGGGTGGAGGGGTGGCAGGCAGGGCAATATCAGGGCTGGAAATGGAGCTTAAGCCTTTGAATCCCCAGTAGAAAAATCCTAGATAACTTGCCATTTGCTCAAGATCCGTTCTCATACAGGACTTATGTTTTTGCGCTGAGACCATTAATGAGAGCTTTTTCTTTTTTCTTTTTTTTCTCATTCTGGCAGCTCCAAATGACCACTTGCTTTATAGCAACCGGTCTCAAATTTATTTCACCTTGGAGTCTCATGAGGACGCACTGCATGATGCAGAAATAGCATGTAAGCTCCGCCCAATGGGTTTTAAGGTGAGTGGAATGGGAGGGATGGGAATGGCTTGTCCTATAGATGGGAATTGGCAGGAGGGGCTGCCTCCCTGAGGGTTTGGGGCACTAGAGCTCAAGCAGAGCAGGGAAGAGGCTTTGCTAAGGAGCTGGGGGTCCCTTGGCAAAGGGTGACTCAGGGGTCTGCAAGGGAACTGGATTCTTCCCCAGTTTTCTTCTCCACCTGATGACTGCAGAGCAGCTTAGGCTTTGTGACTCTTCAGAACATGGACTTAGCAGTCAGACCGCCTGAGTTTATGCCCCAGCTCTGCTACTTCTACCAGCTGTGTGGTCCTGGGCAAGTTACTTAACCTCTCTGTGCCTCATCTCCACATCTCTAAAATTGGGAAGGGGGATATTCAATGCACCTACTTAACAGGGTTCCGTTGTGAAGATTACATGAGCTAATACATGTAAGATGCCTAGAACAATGCCTGACACATAGCATTATGTGTTCTATCATTTTCAGGGACAATAGAAAGAGGAACATGAGAGAAGTATTGCTGGCTGGTTGTGTTATTTCAAGTCCTTAATATAATCAGCCTGCTGGTATCCGCAAACATCTAGGTCACATGAAGGGGTGGTCAGAGAAAGGCTAGGCACCTCTCAGGATGCTAGGATGCAAAGTGTCACTTTCTGCATCTCTGGCCTCAGGACGGGCCCCTAGCCACGTGTCAATATTTTGTTTAGGAGATTAGGTTTGAGCCTGGGCTCTATTACTTGCAAGTTAAGTGACCATGGGGAAGTCGCTTCACTCTCTGGACCCCAAGGGTCCTTGGTTGCAAAGCACAGCTATTGCTGTCTGCCCCACTTGCCTCCTGCGGAATGTGGTGTGAAGGTCACTGGTGAGCATGATCAAGAGGCCATTCTGGGAGCTCTGCCGTTTGCTAGGCCTTGGTGTAGTGTTCTCTCTATACAACCCCCAGGATGCCACCTCGGAAACCCACCTTACCCAGGTTCTGATCTGTGGTCCCTTATCGGAATCCCATGGGGCCAGAAGTGTTCAGAGTCCAGAACGTTTCTGATTTCAGAAAGACCATACACCAGGTGGCACCCTCAGTGAGCTCTGGACAGCATCTCACAATCATACACGCTAATATTTCTGCCGTACATTACATGAAAATTCACACTAAGTGAGATAAAGAATATGACGTAATCTATATCATATATATTTGCCACTTAATGACTTTTGATGCCAAGCTTATGAAACTTTGGATTATCAGACTGTTTCTGGAATTGGGAACCTCAGATAAAGCATTTATGGACCTGCACACCGGGCCATTGGTGTGAGTGAATCTCTCATGTGCTTCGATGAGAAGGTTTTCATGGGTTATGGCAATAGTATGTTCTCCTTACCAAGGAACAGATTTACAGTTTACTAAAAGTCACCAGTGTCTTGACCCAAAGGAACTTCAGTGAGAACATTTTGTGCTGTATAGCAGTGCAGGTCAGGAAGCTGCCTGGGGGTCAGAGGACTTCTCTTGCAGCTTCTTCTGCTCCCACCCTAAACCTAGGGCCTAAAGGTGGGAGCCTTCATAGTACAGTGGGAAGCAGGGCTGAGAAGTAGTAGACCTTTTCAGATGAAATGGGGAAAGTGACTTCCCCAGTGAAATCAGACTTGGTGGAAGTAGTAAACAGGAGTTTCATTTCCCCAGAGTGCTGGGGTAAGCAGAGAGGCAGTGCAGAGAATGACCGGTATTGTCTTGAGGGTTGAGAGAAGATTTGAACTGATGCATATGATTCAAAACCAGCCCATACTCTGATTTGCATACTTCCCACCATTTCTTTGTGCAATGCCCCTAGGGGAGGGCTGTACCTCCTGCAGCCCTAGTCCAGCCAGTCCAGCCAGGCTCAGTGGTACTCAACACATCCTGCAGGTGGGTGGGCTGGCTGGCCTGAGCAGGTGGAGTATATGGGTTGCTCTTTGGTACGATTGGAGGGGTCCTAGAGGCCTCTCCAGTCTCCCAACACTTATCCCCCCTAGCTGCCCTGAAATGTCATGCAAGCCTTTCTCCAGGGGGCCCCTGGTAAACGCTGCTGGGAGGAGCAATGAAGGAAGCCATCAGCACCCAAGTATCAGCCAAGATTAGGCTCCAGGAAAAGGGTGGGGGTACAGGGGAGGACCTCAAGAGGTTTGGAGCAGGGGTCACAGCTCAAGAAGGCAGATCCCTGCCGGTGGAGACTGTAGCCAGGTCGGAGCCAGAGGGCACCGCCCCAGGGCCTGTAAAAGCATGTTAGGAGGGGAAGCTGGGAGTGCCCAGCAGCTGCAACCTGGATCATTTCCTTCTCTAAGTTAGACTCAGGGTCAGCCGTGGAGGCAAGGGAGTGGGGGGCAGGCCCCCGAGGGGCACCCTAGCTGACTCAAGAGCAATGCCCTCCCAGCCAAGTTACAAAGGCCACCTGTCCCAAGGCACAAGAGAGAATGTAGCCCTCTTCCCACCTCTTTTCTTGTTCCTCCCTCTTCCCCAAGATGCTCTTCTGTTACCTCTAGAGTTTCTCTGCCGGGGCAGCTGGGCGGGGACCCCGGAGAGCCCTAAAACTTCTTTATACTTTTTTTTTTTTAAAGATTTGTGGGGGAAGGGGCCGAGGGAGAGAATGTTCAAGCAGACTCCCGCCAAGCAGGGAGCCGATGCAGGGCTAGACCTCACGAGCCAGGAGATCAGGAACTGAGCCGAATCCAAGAGTCAGATGCTTAACCAACTGAGCCACCCAGGCACTCCTAAAACTTCTTTATACTTTTTAAAGATGTGGGAAGGGAACAGAAGTGAGCTGAGCCCACAGGAGGGAAAGCATTTGCTCAGTCCCTGGTAGCCCTTTGAAGAGAAGTCAGCTTTGTGGGGAAGAGCATTCTTGGGGTCCTAGACCACAGTTCTAGTTCCAGCTTTGCCACTAACTACCTTGAGGTCTTGGAGAGGTCATGTCCTTTCCCTTGGGCCTCTTCTGAAAAATGATCAGCAAGTATAGGTAATCACTCAGCCAGTAATGTGGACTAGGTCTTTGCTTGACAGACTAGTTAATAGAAAGGCCTATCTGGGTGGGTTCTGGACGCTGGATAGTATGTGCTTAAATGAGGGTCCTTGCTACATTTGGCAATACCTCCAACACAACAGTGGGGCAGCGGGGAGGTCGTATGGCACAGTGGTTAAGAAATGGGACTTTGGTATCAGTCAGTCCCAGACTTAAACCTTGATTCCACAATTGACCATCTGTGTTCCTTTGGGCAAGCCACTTTTCTGGGTCTCAGTTTCATCTTTTGTAAAATGGGCTTCAGATCATTTGCCTACAGATAGGGCTGTAGATAAGGTAGTCCTTCTAAAACCCTTCACAGAGTAATGAATACTCACTAAGTGTTTGGCTAGTGTCAGTAAGTCAGTAGGTGAACAAGAACAGGATTGAATGCTAATGTTTTCTTCCAGGCACACTTCAGAAAAGCACAAGCCTTAGCCACCTTAGGCAAGGTGGAGGAAGCACTAAGGGAGTTTCTATATTGTGTGTCCCTCGATGGAAAGAACAAAAGAGCAAGATCTGAAGCCCAGAGGGTGAGTTGAGATGATGTCAGGTCCAGCTGTCCAGTGGGCTCCCACTTCTCTGTCTTCTCCAAGGAGGGGAGTGAGGGAACTGCCCTTCCTGGCATTTAGGGCCCTGAGTGGGTGGCTCCCTTGGTTAAGGGGGCAGGAAGGAGACACAAGTGCCAATTGCCTAGAAACACCATCCTCTTGGCATATGCAATCAGATTGAGCAGTTCCTGCATTTTTGGAGGAGCCTCCGAGGAATGTTCTTGCTTCTTAGATTCAGGGTCTGGGTTGTGAGTAGGAAAACCAAAGCAAAGCAAAGCAAACAAGTTAACATGGGGGTGGAGGCTCACTGCTGAGAATCTGGCTGTTGATGAGAGGTCAGGGGTTTGGGGCTGCCTGCAGTTGTAGAACTTTGCTTTGGCTGAGTCACAGCTTCACCAGCCACACAGGGCAGCCAGCTCCTCGCCAGGAATGTTGGTCACCCTCTCCCCTGCTATATGCAGAACTCCAGCCTTCAGCCTTTGCTAGAAATAGAACACACACTGTCTCACAAATGTAAGTCAGGGACCATTACGATATAATCCAAGCAGTCATTCCAACTCTTGAATCCCAGGAGAATGTGGTTCTTTTGTTTTGTTTTTTAACTCATGAAATGTTAGCCCTGGTGAAGGGCTCAAGTGTCCTCAGTTCATGAACTGCTTTGCTTACTGTTCCACAGTGTGCTTTCATGGTGTGTGGCTAATCGGCCCGGAAGTTGGATGCTGACAGTCAGTGGTGGCCTCTGCCCTCCCCGTGCCCCTCCCGCTATTCACCACCTGTCTCAAGTGCCTCTGTCCCAGTGAGGTTTGGCAGAGTCATGGATGAAGGAAGGGAGCAAGAGACTGGATTGGTTTCGGAAGGCTCCAGAAAGGAATCTTTAGCAAAATCAGTGAACTAGGGGAAGCCAAGCTCTGGAGGTTGCGCCTCGCACAGATTTCTTCTCTGGAAAGTTGCTTTCACCTGGTTTGGGAAAGTGGACAAGGTGTTCTTGAGAGGAGTACTGGTGGCAGAGAATTGCTCCAGGCTGTGAACCCTTCCCTGAATCTTAAGTGTAGTCCATGGTGTAAATAATAGTAATAACAGCTGACATTTATCGAGCATTTCCAGTGCACCAGGCACTGTGCTAGGGCTCTCTGTGGAGAATATAATTTAATCCCCACAACGTCCCTATGAGGGTAGCTGATGTTATTTGTCCCCATGTTACAGAGGACATAGATGAGGAAGCCGAGGCTTGGTGACTTCCCGAGACCATGCAGCTGGTGCTTGGTGAAAGGGCACGTGAACCCCACTCCATCTGCTTCCAGAGTCTGCCTTCCTAGCCATTCCACCATTCTTCTGTCCCAGGAGGACATGCCAGGGGGCTTGGCGCTCACTGCTGGGGTGGGCTGGAGAGTAGCAGTGGGACCATCCGGTTCTGGGAGTGGGGGATGGACAGAGGTTGGTTAGAAGAATCTTGACTTTAGGGGCAGAGTGTGCAAAGGCCAACAGAGGCAGGTGTCAGATCCAGGGGTGAGTGGTTTCTTTACTCCTGTTCGTCCATTTCCTACTTGGCCTGAGAGGCCCTGGTGTCATCAGTTGGGTTGACCTCTCTCTCCAGCCACTTTTAGAGACCAGCTAGTGTCACTTCCACAACCACCAAACGGCATGGGGCAAAGTGCTGTGCTAAGCTCTGGAGACCCAACGAGGCATAAGCCACAGTCTCCGTCCTCAAGGACCTTCCAATCCTGCATGTGTTACACAGCACCCTATAAATGCCAGAGACTACAAGGGAGCAGAAGCCCATAATGAGTGTCCTGGAGTTCTGAAGCAGGGCCAAGAATTTAGAGGCGAATTCCCACTGACTGTGATGAGGGCATGGCAGCCATATACGAACACTGAGGGCCCTCAGCACTTCTTATTTACTGTACCGTTCCAGTTTCAGGGCTGAAGATTTGACAAAGATGGTCCAGGTTCCCTTGGCAGTAATTAGCTACCTTAGGCACTCCCAGGCCTAGGTTTCTTTTTAGCGTTTGTTTTTACCTCGGATTCTTTTTTTTCCCCCTTCTTGACTCATTCGGGTCTTTCTAAGGCTGACACTGAAGTGGAATTGACTTTCATTCACGTGGAATGATTATTCTCACTGAGCGTTGACCCCAACTTTTGTTTCCCAAAGGTCTAGAATGAGGTCTTAGGTAGTAAAGGTAAGAAGTGAAGTGTTGTTGCTGTTTCTGCCTTGTCTCCTTCTATTTCTCCCCTCTGCCTCCCTTCCCACCCCCCTCCATGCTCTGCCCTTTTAACGTTGTCCCTTGGGATGCTGTGTGGCTGCCACTGAAGAGCACCATGCTCTCTTTTTGAAAGTTTTTATCTCAATTCCAGTTAGTTAACATACACTGTTATATTAGTTTCAGGTGTACAACATAGTGATTCAACAATTGCATACATCACGCGGTGCTCCTCACGACAAGCAAGCACCATGCTCTTTGGGGGAGAATTCCAGGGAGACTGCTTCAGAAGTGGGTTGGTCCTGTTGGGCCACTCAGGAGGGCTTCTGAAGGCCAACTTTGGTTCCTCGGGAGGAGGGGCCTCTGAAAGCTGGCATTTATGGCCCTGGGCACTGTGAGTACCTCCCCACCTCACTCCTTTACCGACAACCTAAACCTGGGAAGTGGGTTTCCCAGAGCTGGACGGAAATTGCGATCTGTCTGAGGACTTTGGGCTTGAACACTCAGCCTCTGTCTGGGCCCTGGGATGGATAAGTGTCTTAATTCAATTCCGTCCGGGGTGATGAGTATGCATTGGCCATCTGCCATGGGCCTCCAGAAGCTGGCCATCTGGTTAGAGGGAAAGACTTACGTGTGCGGCACAATTCTGAGACTAGGGCGAGACCGCGTAGTATAAGGTGCTCCATTATGTGCAGTAGAGAACACGAACGGACAGGTGACATCAGGGGGCTAGAGTTGTAGCAACGGAGCTAGGCTTGGAGACTGAGCAGGGTTTGGCTATGTGGAAAGTGCTGACGTCTCAAGGAACATCGTGAAGGCACTGCTGGGGGCCGGCAAGGGGACAAATTAAACTGGACAGGGTTTGGTTGGAGTTTCTGTCAGCCTCCTTTGATCAGTTCATACCCTATTCCGCTGAGCAAGGGCGTGGAGCATCCTTTAGTGGGTCTCCAGACACTGCAGCGGCTGCCCAGTGGTAAACATTTCAATGTGTGTTCGAAGCCAAGCGAGCCGCTTTCTTGTGTTTCACGTTACATACAGTATGTCCACGTGTCTATCTGTAACCCGTGCTGGCACAGGGGAGAATTGAAACAAGAATGCGGGCAGCTCGTGGCGAAGCCTGCATGAGAACACACATCCTTGACTCCCAGGCCCTTCTGGGTCCTCTGGGTCTTCACCTGCCACCTCCCCCGCCCCCCACATTCTCTAACCGCAAGGGAAACCGGCCCCAGACTGGAACCCGCCTGCCTCCAATACTTGAAGTTACCCGACAGTCTCTGCACAGTAAAGGCCAGAATGGGGGAGGAGAGGCTGGGTTTTGCTCTTCCCACCACTTCACTGTGGAAAGGATTAAAGGTCCAAGGAGGATGGTCCGGGAAGGAGGGAGCAAAATGGGCCGGCAGGGGAAAGACATGGAGGAACCTAGAAGACACGTGTAGACTTCTGTCCACGGGCGTGCTACGGACGTGACTGCAGGTCCCCCGGTGTTGTTTGTCTCCTGCCTTCACCTCTCTGTCTCTTTCCTCCTAGATAGGTCTTGAATTTCCACTGCAGATATTTCTATGGAATGGTAGCTTGGGAGTGATGGTTCTTAACTTTGGCTAGGGTGACAAAGGCATCTGTGGTGCCATTTTGAAATCCAGATTCTGGGGCCACGCTTCAGACCTGGGGGAGCCAGGCGTGGGAACTTGGAAAGTGGAGTGGTCGTAAGCTCCCCAGGTACCTCTGATGCACCCCGAACTGAGGCCCCCTGCCCTCGTATGTTGGGGTCTCTGGTTCCAGGCTACTTCCCTGGAGTTTCACCCCACGAACTGTGTCCCCTGCCCCTTCCCCCCCCCCCCCCCACCACCCAAGCACCTGTAGAAACTTAAGCAGTGAAGTCTTCTGTTTTATGTCACAGCTTCTCCTTAGTTTCTTTTCACCATCAGTCCCGGGGGACTCTCAGGAACATTTTCCCGATATCCTGAAGTTGTTGGCACCTCACCCTAGATTAAAGGAACACGTAGAATCAATGGCTACTGAAGGCACCAGTCATAATCTACCAAAGTTGTCACAGGTAAAACTCAACTCGCCCAGCTCGCTCGCGATGCTTCGTTTGGCTGTTGTGTGGGCAAACGTGGGAGTGAGCCCTACCTCTCCTTCGGTTCCTGAAAAGGAAGAAATGGAGTCGCTAGTGGTTGTGTTCTTTGCTAGAAGGTTATTTCTTACAGATAAACTGGATTTCAGGCACGGTCCTGGGGGAGTTTGGTTTTATTACCTTCATTTTTTCCAGTTCTTGGTCAGATCCAGCTGAGAGAGAGATTTAGTAGAAGTAAAAAGGAGTTGGCCCGCTTCCCCTGGAACCATTCAGTCCTGGCGGCTTTATCAGCTTAGGGGCGGAGCCTGGGAAGAGGCCTAATAACCCCTCCTTTCCTGCTTTTTTTGTTTGTTCAAGCAGCTGGTCTTTGAGCACCAGCTGAGTTCCTTGTGCAAAGGCAGCTCCATTTGATCCCCAAGTGGAGGTAATTTTATATTCCTGCACGGAGTCTTACACATCAGTAGACTTCCAGGACGTAGTTGTAGCGAGGAAGAGGGAAGCAATTTGGGAAGCATTAAGTCCCTGGGAGGAAGACGGGTGTTTGGGCCCATCTTTGAGAACAAGGGAAGAGAACCACGGAGAGCTGGGCTCCAGGCCCTGGCTTTCCCAGCAGAGGGCAAGTGGCCAGAAGCTGGGGCTCAGAAGTCCAGACTTGAAGGCAGAATTTAGCCCTGAAAACCTAGGCTCCTTGAGGCAACAGTCTCCCCTCCATCCGTGCCGTGTGTCCTTCCCCTGTATGGAAGCCCTGTAATCTCCCATGGTTTCTTGGGTTCTCTGACAGGCAGGAAACTTAACATTTTCCCTGCTTCTCTCCCCGCTCTTGAGAAGAAATAAAAAGTAGGTGTGCCTGACTTAAAAAAACAAAACAGAACAAAAAATGGGGCAGAACCGAGTATCTTCTGAGGTCAGAGAACCCCTAGTGCATTTCAGTAATGTTGAGATCATTAGTACATGACTGAGAACACTAATAGTGAACTGAAGAAGTGCCTGGAGTGACTCCTCATTGCAGCTCAATCAGAAATGAAGGAAAATAGCACCCCTGGCTTTCAGGGGTGAGCCAGCTGTGGGGAATGGGGGATTGGGCTTCCACATAAACTTTGCTTTGCAAAGCAGTGTACTCCCGTATGGACAATGCCTGGGGCTCAGGGAAAGTTGTGCTGCAGATCCCCTGAACTCCCCAGGTTAGAGACTGAGAAAACCCACATCCTTTTTCTTCTTGCCTCACTGTTCTCTCCCGACTATACACTCCCCGTTTTCCATCTATCTACCATTTTGAGGGGCTAGGGGTTGGAAGGAAAGAAAACAACATGAGCATTTGGACCTGTGGACTATGGATTTAGAGTAGAGTTCAGGGTTCTCCAGATAAATCTGCACAAACACCTTGTCATTGGATTTATTTCTACATTCATTTTCAAATGCTCTCTCCTGGACAAAAATTCTTGAAAAGGCTAGAGACATTATTGGTCATTTTACCAAATGACTTGTCTCTTTTTCAGACTTCTCACTCAAAATCTAGTCGAAAGAGTAGTTTGTCTTTTGACTAGTATAACACGGAGTTCTTTTGACTAGTGTAACAAAGAGCTCTGGAACCTGAGGTGACTCCACAGGCCTGTGAACACACCTGTGCCAAAGCCTTAGCGGAAGTCCTTTTGGAGCTGGTGTGGGGCTTGCAGATGGCCTGGAGTGGCCGTGAGAGCGGCCGGAGATTGAGTGATAGGATCTACCCTCACTGTGTGCCTTGGTTTCCCTCAGGTAGTAACTGGGGAAAGATTTGGCCAGGAGAGGGGCGGGTGCCCCACTCTCTATCTGTCCCCTTCACCACGGCCCAAGGTGTCTGTCCTCTATACACCTTTCCATCCTTGCCTAGGGAAGTTCTTCCGTTTCACCCAGGCCCGGCATGCCTTCATTGGTGATGCTGTGTGGCCAGAAGGAGGAAATATGTCTTCTCACTGCCCCCCAGTTAAGCTGTGTGTCCACTCAGTGATCAGGGCTACGTAATTTTCTCTCTGTCCCCGGTGGGTAGCAATGTCAGAGGATGGACGGTGCTGGTCTTAAGGGGATACTGACATTTGGCTCTTTCTTCGTCCAGGAAAAGCCGGAGCTCCCACACTGTTCTAGTCAGGAGGAAGCGGCGGCGGGGGGAGACCGCAGCAGCCTGGCAAACCCAGTTAAAGTAGAGGGGGAGGGGCAGCGAGGCGACCAGAAAGGCCAGGCAAGAGACAAGGAGGAGAAGGGGGACGCTGCCTCCGCCAAGGCTGGCAAATGCCAAGAAAAGAAAAGGAAGCATTGTCAAATTGGAACCCAAGACCCAGAGGTGCCTACTAAAGCCTTGAAGCCAGGTACTGACTCTACCCAGGGAGGAAGGGGCCTGGAGGAGGTGCCGGGGCTCACCAGCGTCTGCGGGTTACTTGGCCTCCGTCGGAGGGCTCCGTGGGCTCCACGGGCTCCGGATGCGCAGCCCAGCTCTGGCACTGAGCTCTGCCACCTCGGGGCGCCGTGAGGCCTCTGGGAGAGCCCACACGGTACCTAGCATACTTCTGGGGTCCACTAATAATAAGGAAAAGCCAAGGCATAAGGTCAGGCCCCGTTTCGAGTAATGACACCTCACGCCCTTGATGGTGTCCCCTCCTTCCAGGCCCACCTGCCCCCGCCCTCGTCTCCACTCCAGGACCGGAGGAGCAGGGAGGTGTGTTCAGGCCTTGCAGCCGCCTCCCATCTTCCCAGGGCAGGCTGGCAGTGGCGGGATTCAGTACCAGCCTTGAAGGCCTGGCACGGACCGTGGAACTGCTGCTACTTCTGTCCAGTGAGGTGCCCGTTGCATTGGAGTCCAGTCCGCAGGGCGCTTGGACATTCCCGGCCTCACATTTTTCTTCCTCTGGGGCTGCCGGCAGCCTCCCGGAGCCTCCTTCGGGGTACCCCATTCGCGGTGGCTCAGGTGGCCCCTGAATCTACCCTCTCGGAGGCAGGCTGAGAGTGGCAAGCTAAAAAACTGATGGGGTTCTTCTGCCTCGGGAGTGCTGTCTGTGAGAGCAGGGTTGGTCCATCTCTGACTTACTGCTTTCTTACATCGCAGACCCTCCGGCTGAGCAGCGGGCCGAGGCTGCCGTCAATGCTCCACTGCCATCCTCTGTGGACGCGTCTGACCTCGAATGCGCCCTATGTATGAGGTACGTGATGGGGACTATCACCTATTGCCTGGACCTTCTTCTTCTGGGGAGTCTGGACCTTTCGGCTAGTGACCTATTGTTTGGTTGGTTAGCACGGAGAAGCGTGGTTCTAACAGAATGCAAATCACGCTGTTGTTTGTCACACGGGCTAGCTTGTGTCCCTTGCTTACAGATTATATTCCCTGCACTCCGGACTTGGAAATACCTAAAGAGTGGGGAAGAGATGGTCTAGTCAGAGGTCACAGACTGATGGCCACACTCTGAATGTCTTTAGTTTGGCCTTCATGGGACTTTTTTTTTGGTTGTTGTTAAATGTGAATGCTTGGCGATAGGACATACACTCTCCAGTTAGCCGTGGTTCCCCTCTCTCCCAACTGCCTGTGTCTCATGTTTGCATTACTTTCCTGGTACCTTGTAGGTATTTTGAATTCATGACCCTGGAACTAATCTCAACTACTGGATCAAGATCTCAAAGCTCAAGGGCTAATATCAATACCATAGGCCTATTCTTTGGAAGCCAAGTAGAGGGCCTGACTGGTTTTCATTTGAACAATATTAGTAGTAGGCATGTACTACTTGGCCAGGCATCCCTTCGGTATCCAGCGGGGAAGCAAATTATCCACACACCTGCCCACCCCCCTCAGAAAAAAAGGAAGCTGCTACAAGCTTGGGCTTTGTGAAAAAAAGTACTTTCGTTTGTTTCCTTTCACAGCTGTGACTTGGTGGCCACGAGGAGGAGCTCCAAAGCCAGATGGCCTGGGCTTGAACCCTGGCTCTGCCACTTACTGGCTGTTTGACCTAGAGCAAGTGATTTTCTCTGCCACTGTTTTCTTGTCAGTAAAATAGAGAAGAGTAGTACCTACCCTATGAGGTTGTTATGATTAATTGAGAGAATCTATTTAAAACACTTAGAATAGTGCCTGACATAGTAAATACTCCATAAATGTTAACTCTTTTTCTAGACCTGAGATTCTTTAACTTTAGGCCCACAGACCCCTGAGGAAGTTCTATGTGTGGATTCTAAAAGATCTGTGAATTCCCTGAAGTTGTATGCAAAAATGTGTGTGTGTGCGTGTGTGTGTGTATGTTTTCAAACAAAGGTCCACAGATTTCAGGAGATTCTCAAAAGTATCTTTTTTCCCCCCAAAATAGCATTAAAAGAAGGCTGAGACATTTGCATAAAAGTTGTTAAGATGGTTGACCCAAGAGATGTCAAGAAAAATCCTGTGGTCTACCACACAGTGGGATCCAGCCACCCAAGGATCCTGAGATGTTTTCTTGCCCTCTGCAAGCACGTATGCCTTCCATATCAATCACATGCATTTGTATTCGGAAGGACTTTTCTTATCCACATAAAAATGAGTAAGGAGACCATTACCTGGACATGTACTTTTACTTTCTCTTAAAAATAACTGAATTGTCATATTTGCTCCTGAGCTTGGGCAGACCTGAAAACGAACAGTTCAGCAGATGAATGCAGCAGCACCGAAAGAAAGCCTTCCAGATACAATCGGGGAGTTTTAGGTGGAGTGGGTGAGAGTGGGGTGGGCTTTGTAACCAGTTCCCTTTGACCATCTCCCTGTGTCCCCCTCACAACAAAGCGCCAGGTTGGTCATGGTGGAGCCAAGGTATGAGGCAGAAACTCTGCTTGCAAGCAGAGAAATGGGCCTCCGCCATCGGGCCTCTAAGCCACAGTCTTTCAGGTGTCAGACTTTGCCAGACTTGGTTTAACTTGTTCAGAAAGCCCAGGTCTTTGCTGGACGTATCCTCCTTAATACTCCTCCCAACATCCAGCCAACAAAAAATCAAACACACAGACTCATCCTGTTTGTGTTTTTGCTGAGGGCTCAGAATCCTGAGGTTGGAGTTCTTTTGTTCTGTTTCCTCTGCTTTCTCCCTTTCATCTTGTTTGTCCCTGATCTCAACAGGGGGCTTCAGAGAAGAGTTAGAAATTTGCTCCAAGAAATAAACACCAAGAGGATAAGACCCCCTTCTGGTTTGCTCACCCTGAGTTTAAAAGCCATTATTTCCCTTATCCTGCCCCTCTGTTCTAAATGAGACTTCAAAACAAAAGCCCAGCTTTGTCTGGGGTAGCTGTCGTATAGGCTGGTAAGTTTTAAGGGGACTCCAGATGCCTCAGGGTACAAAGGAACCTGCCAAGTCCAGAGGGCATTTCTGACCCCAAGGCTCTTAACTGTAGCCCTTGGGACGCCTGGGTGGCTCAGTCGGTGAAGCATCTGCCTTTGGCTCAGGTCATAATCTTGGGGTCCTTGGATCGAGCCCTGCGTTGGGGGGGTCCCCACTCAGCAGGGTGTCTGCTTCTCTCTTTCTCTCTCTCTCTCCCCCTCTGCCCCTCCCCAACTTGTGCTCTCTCCCTCTCTCTCTCAAATAAATAAATAAAATCTTTAAAAAAAACTGTAGCCCTTGGTCAGAAGCATGTAGCTCCCCTTCTAACGGGGTTTGTAAGGCAGAAATCAGATGTTGACAGGCGGTTCATATACATGCTTTAGTTTGAATACAGTCTTGACAAAGTTCCTGTTTCCACCTCTCTAGGGCTTTTTTTCCTTTTTATTGTCATTAGGATTATTGTCAGGTTCTATTATGACCCTCATGTGTCTTTGAGGGAGAGGGTGTCTAAGGGTTGAGATATTTCCCAACCATCTGCTGGGTCATGAAACTAGGCATTTGTATCTCCTCTACAAGTTTCTAGAATGAAATCCAGTCCCATGGCGCTGCATTAGTAGAAGGCAAGTTGGAGTGTGAAGTTCATCTGACTCTAGAGGGAAACTCGGGAGCCACTTGTACGTCTTGCTGGGAAAAGGGTGGAAAAAGTGAATGGCACAAGAATTGGAGCGTGCATTAATGAGACACTTTCCAATCTCCCAAGTCCCCCGGCTGGACTGGGAGAACTCTGTTGAGGGAAGTTGTTTCCTAATTCCAGCCCCTCAGAACTCTGCCCCTCAGTCTTTCGTGACTGGAAACCTTCCCTTAAGATTTAGCCAGCTGGATACTCTCGCCACTGGGGGCCACCGCTGAGGCTGTTGTGGAACAGCGCCTTTGGGGTGACAAAAAGATATTTTGAGATGTGGAACAAGAATGTTTGATATTTGAACCAGTTACCTGATGGCCCAGTGACCTCTTTGTCAATTGAAATGAAAACTTTGTATTTAACCTAGTTTTAGCTACTCAAATAGCTGGGTGTTAAGGAGTCTGTTTCTCCCCCCCCCCCCCCCGTCTCTCTCCTTCCTTCCCTCTCTCTTTTTCTTTCTCTCTCTCCACCCCGCTCCTTCTCAGTCCCTCCTCGCACTCATTTGATAGCAGCAGAAGAACACAATACAAGGATGTAACTGGTGGGAAAAGATAGCTATTTCCAGACAAGCCAAGCATTTTATCTGGGCTGACATCTAACTGAAAACATTTATTATTACTATTGTTTACTCCACCACTGTGACAATGTAAAATGCTTTCTTGTGAGAAAATCTGGCTCTAGTCTGATTTATAAATGCCTCCCTGAAGTGTTTCCTGCAATCATTACCTAAAGTGGTAAATAAAAGGTAAAGGACTTCAAGTATATACCTATTTCTAGCTCTATCTATATATACAGAGTTCTCTCTCTCTCTTTCTCTCTCTCTCTTTCTGGGGTGGGGAGAGAGAGAGGGAGAGAGAAAACTGTGTTGTCAGTACATGCATCTACACACGGATGGATGATGTCTGTTCTAGATAGAGATGTGCACACTGTCGCAGCTGTGTCAGAGAGTGGAGCAGGAAGATGAGCTTGGAAATAAGGTGTGACTTCACACCCCAAGCCCTGCTCCTTCCTAGCTAGCTGTGTGACCTTGGGCAAGTCATTTAACCTGTCTGAGTTTTAATTTCCTCAGTAGTAATATATGAAGTTAATTTATATGAAAAACAGTATTACACACACCACGAATAGCAAGAGAAATATACTCCACCTGTTTCTTGTCACCTTACTCCGTCAGCCTTTGTAGAGGAGCAGAGTATCCCTGAACATAGAAGTGACTTGAGTCTTGAAAGATGATAGATTCTGAGCATCTGGACTTTGAATTATTTCAAAGCAGTCATTATGCAGCATCTGTAGCAGCCTTCTTGTCTGTGACCACTCAGATCGGGGCATTTTAATCACAGTTCTTGCTAAGAGTTGCTGTTTCCTTTTGTGGAAAAACGTCAGTATTAAACGTCAGTATTTATTGCAGTTAATTAGCCAGCGATATCACTGCTATTTTACAAAAGGCCCGATTTTGAAGTTCTCAGGAAAAACAGTTTAGCAGGTACAAATTCCTCAATCATCATCATCATTAGTGTCATTGACTAATGTGTAACGAGTTTTCAGATTCACAGGACTCAAATTACTGAGGAAATGAGACTTTCTGATTTGGCTGCTCCAGGAGATCACAGCAATGGTTTCCAAATCAGCCTGCAAATCACACTTGTGAGAAACATTCTAAATTGTGAAATACACACGGTGGAAAAGTACATAAAATTAAAATTCTATTCTCTTAACAAAATTCTGTAGAGAGGATACTCATGCAGTCCTTCTCAGTTCAAGAAATGAAACGTGGCCAGGACCCCAGAAGCCTCCTGTGTGCCGCTTCCGAATCACGACCCCTTGCCCCTTGCCTGCTGAAACTACTATCTTGACTTTTCTCTCTTCTTTTTAAAAACAGTTTTACCACCCATGCATGCATCTCTAAATGGCGTAATTTAGTTTTACCCATTTCTAAAACACTTTATATAAATTGAACTATCCAGAACATGTTTCTTTTTGTGCTGGCTTCTTTTCCACAGAATTAAGGTTTATTCGTGTTGCTGCATATTGGTAGAGTTTGTTCATTTTCATTCATTTATAGTGGCGCATTGTAAGAATCTACCACAGTTTCTTTGTCAGTTTTGTTATAGACGGATATTTGGGTTGTTCCTAGTTTGGAGCTATTATGGCCAGCGTTGCTATGAGCAGTGTTTATGTATGCTGGGGCATATAAATCTTGGCCCATATTGGAGTGGGTTATCTCTCCTTTTCTTACTGACTTATACGAGCTTTATGTATGTTGTAGACATAAGTCCTCTGTTAGTCAAGTGTGCTGCAAATACCTTCTCCCACTTGTGGCTTGCCTTTTTGCTCTCTTAATGGCATCTTTTGATGAACTTACAAGTTCTTCATTTTAATGCAATGAAAATTATCAATCTTTTCGTTTATAGTTAGTGGCGTTTTTTTTCCTTGTCCATGTCTTACCTAAAAAATCTTTTTTCTTTTACCTTGAGGTCATCAAGATATTCTATTGTGTCTTCTAAAAACTTCACTGTTTCACATTTACCTTTCCAGCCCGCATGGAAGTGATTTTTGGGTATGGTGTGAGAGATGGCCCAACTTCATTTCCCCATCTGGCCAGCCAGCTAGCCCAAGTAGCATTTATTGAGAATGCTATTCATGTATTGAAAACCCCCCTCTGCTTTGAAGTGCCACAGTTGTCATGAATCAAGAGTCTGGGTCTGGGTCTATTTCTGGGCTTTCTATTCTATTCACGGGTCTATTTGTCTTTGTGCTAGCCCTATACTGTTTTAATCACTACAGCTTCATAATAAGGTCTGACGTTTGGTAGAGCAAGGCCTCCCACACTGCTGCTCTTAGAAGTGTCTCCACTCCTCTTGACCCTTTGCTTTGCCTTATACAGTTTAGAAATCAACTTGGCAAGTTCCATAAAAACAAACATGTGAAATAAGCCATTGGGATTTTTATCGGGATTAATCAGGTCTTCTTTACTTCTCTTCGATGAGGTGTTTACAGTTCTTTCCATCAGAGGTCTCGTACAACTTTTGTTGGATTTATTCTTGGGCACTTGATTTCTAAACGTGATTGTAAATGTTACTTTTTTAAAAAATGTGTTTTCTTACGTTTTTTGCTGGTATATAGAATACAATCGTGTGTGTGTGTTTATCTAACATCCTTGCTAATACTATCAATTCTTATGAATTCTAATAATCGTTCTGTAGATTTTTTAATTTAAAAAAATTATGTGTTTTAGAGAAAGGGGGTGCGGGGGAGGGCAGAGGGAGAGGCAGTCTTTAAGCAGACTCCATGCTGAGCGCAGAGCCTGACACGAGGCTTGATCTCATGACCCTGAGATCACTACCTGAGCTGAAACCGAGAGTTGGACGCTCAACTGACTGAGCCACCCAGTACCCCCTGTAGATTCTTTTAGATTTGACCAGTTCACCATCACACCATGTGTGAATAGTGACAGATTTGGTTTTTTCCGTT
Organism: Neomonachus schauinslandi; assembly: GCF_002201575.2. Lineage (NCBI taxonomy): Eukaryota > Metazoa > Chordata > Mammalia > Carnivora > Phocidae > Neomonachus > Neomonachus schauinslandi. The sequence goes on along the minus strand of NC_058419.1, from coordinate 30,629,934 downwards.
GTAAGCCTCATACTTTTAGTTTTTTCTTCTTGCCTTAGTACACTGGTTAGGACCTCCATCATAGTGTTTTTGAAAACTAATATTACTTTTTGGCCAATGTAATAACTAAAATTTATTAATTCTGTTAAACAAATGAGCTACTTTCTGAAACAAGAGTATAACATTCAAAATGTAGAAAAAGTGAATCTATCAAAAGCCTCTCTCCTACTCCAGACCTTCATTTGCTTTTTTTTTTTTTTTAATTTCAACATTTTAACAATTTTTATTTGTACTGGTATGGACTTATTAAATATCACCTTTTCAATGACCTGTTCAATGTCTGTCCTTTCGTCTCCTAGAAGTCAGATGCCTTCTTGTACTTGTCATATTGCCAGCACCTAGCTCTGTGTCAGCACACAGAGCACGTTTGCTGAACGAATAAGTGAGAATCTGTTTTGTGGATAGCTTGTTAAGTTTAAACTGATTTCTCTTAAGAAACTATTCATTTCTTCCCCACAAGACGGCTTTCCCCTCATATTCCACGAGAATTTTTTTTAATCAAGAAAGAGGGGAATGTGCCAGCAGCTGCTAGACTTTCATTGGCTTGTTAAAAATACCAAATCTCTGTCCCTCTCTTTGACCCGCTAAATCGCAAACTTTATCCAGTGGAGCTTCACCATGTCTGTGTTTTTAAAGCTCTACAGGTAGCTCTGATAATTAGGTTTGGAGACCAATACAGAAGATTCACCTATGCAGAGATTAGTAGGATTGTATAATACAGTGATTTTCAATCCTGGCTGCACATTAAACCCACCCAGGAGCTTTAAAAAAAATCCTGGTGCCTAGCCCTTACCCTGGGCCAACTGATCTGAATCCCTGCAAGTGTGGTCCCTGGCATCTGTAATTTTTAAAAGTTCCCCAGGTGATGGTGGGGGTTGGGGGGTGCGGAGCAGGAGGTAGGACTTACAAAGGGATGTTCATGACCTGGATTGTGGAGACTGTTTCATAGGTGTGCACATATGTTAAAACTTACCAAATTGTAAACTTTAAGTATGTGCAGTTTATGCATGTCAATTATACATCAATAAAGCTCTTTAAAGAAAAAACTCCCAGGTGATTCTCACACACGGCAGTGGTTGAGAATCATTGTTTTAACAGAAAGAGCACACGACTGGAAGGTGGAAATTGGATAGACTTTCATCTGCCAACATGTAAGCGACTTCCTCCCCTCTGGACCTCAGTTTCATTCTGGTTAGTGGGTTCAATTTTTTCCGGGGAGTACTTGTCATCTCTGACATTTTTGATTCTTCTGCTCAGTCTGTGTGCGCCAGGCTGTCGTTGCACCTCCTGGCCACACGAGGGGGTTGTGCAGCTGGCTGCCTCTTCCTCTCAACACTCTTGTGAGGTCAAAATAGGCTGGTCAGGCATCTGTCTTTCCCTTCTGTCTGTCCTTTGGTGAGCGGGAGCCCCACTTCTGAACCACCATCTTCAGCTGCCCCCACCCAGTGGTCCTGCTGCAGGTGAGCCTTTCTTTTTAAGCAAAGTAAATCCATGAATCTCTGAATGTACAGAACAGCTTTTAAAAAGATTCCCCAGATTGCTTTGAAAATATCCAGCTCCTGCAAAGCAATTAAAGTAGGATCTAATTGAAGTATATGGATGCAGACCTACATATGTGTGTATATATATGTGTGTGTGTGTCTATCAGTAAGCACATTGACAGTATTACTTTACTGCCTCTAAGAAAATGATCCATTCGTACAAAAGACAGTTATGTATTTGTTACAGGTACAATTTTGAGATTCTTCAGGCAGTAAATATTGCTTAGGTGAAAAATGGAATCAAGGTTAACAAACAAACCAAGTCTTTTTCCATTGTATATATGATATAAAGTACTTAAATGAGTAAATGTGTGAGACAAGAGTGTGCGTGTGTTTATCTGTGTGTGTGTTTATCTGTCTCTGTGTTTCCATATCCTTAGGTGAACAGATTGGCTAAATATTTTAGAACGTAATCTATTCAGACACTCTGGGCATTTATCTCTATTTTTCTGGGACCTGACAGGGAAAAACAATCTGGATGCCAGTCAGAAGGGACTGACTAGAACTGATGTTACAAGATGATCTAGCTATGTCATAAATGTTGATAAATGCATTATTTTAAAAATCCACCTCAGAAATAAAAAAGCAAATGCTTTTCTAAGTGCAACAACAGCAGGGAATTATTCGAAAAAAGGAAAGACCCCTCCCCTTACACAGAATTTTCCTAATAATACTATGAAACCTTAACATTGAGTAGCTCTGTCTTTTATTTTTTGTCTTATTGCATGTTTCTTCCATTTTGATTCCTAAATTTCAGATTATTCTATGAGCCAGTCACCACACCTTGTGGGCATACATTTTGTTTAAAATGCCTTGAAAGATGCCTGGATCACAATGCAAAGTGTCCATTGTGCAAAGATGGTCTTGCACAGGTAAGACATTCTTTCTTTCTTGATTAGGTTAGCTTATCTGCAACTGGAAACTAAAATGGTGTCCTGTTGGCTCCCAAGCCAGTGCACTGTGCTTGGGCAAAATACTCCCTCAGGCCATCTGTCTATTTTTCCTGTCTTAGAGCTCCCCCTCCCCTCTTCACAAAGTCCTTCAGGAAAATGGGGCAACATCTAGGTTTTTATGAACTGTAAATAGTGAAATTAATTTGTGATGGAAACAAAAGTATTAAATTGATGGTAAGCAGGGATCCTGCTAGGTGCTAAGCCTATCATGGCACCTGATTCACTGCAATCTTAGGTGAATCCTCTGTCCTCTCTGGGCTTGGTCTAGATGAACTCTGATGTCTTCTCATCATCAGTGTTTATTCTGTGGTTTGAAGGCATCACTCCCAGGTCCCCAGAAAAACCTCACAGACCTTCAGTGTGGTCTCTGTTCCACGCCCCACCCCCAGGAGCTGCTGTACTTATTAGCAGACATTTGGCTACTTGAAAAGCTCTGCAGCTTCCAGATCCTCTGAAAGGAACCACACAGGTTGCCACCATTGTTTTTCAGGTGGACCTGATGGAATTGCCTATAGTACAGGAATACCTGGGAGCCCATCTTGTTTTCCCTCCCTTGGGGACTTGTGCAGGACACATTACAGTCAATCTTAATGTTCCTTGACCCCTGTTGTCCCCGAGGAGAGGCCAGAGATGCAAGACTATCTTCTAGGTGAATGTAGGTCCAAAGAAATCACCTGTTGAGCTTTCTCAACACCCAAACATTTGAACTAAGGGAATGGAGTGAAATAATCATCCAGGATAACCCTGGGGGGGGGGGGGTTGGAGGGGAGGCTCACTTGTCACACCGTGCCTAGATCAGGAAGTGGGATCTGCTGGCCTGATTGTGGGTGAGGAGCCCATGGTCCTTATACTTAAACAATACATTTGTGTTGCGGTGACACTACAATATTCAAATAAGCAGAAAGAAGAAAAATCTACTCATGCTCAGCACCTGGAGAAAACCACTGTTAACATTTTAGTATGTGCCTTTCCTGGGTTTTTGTTTTAACATCAGCGGAGGAGTCTGGATTAGCAACCTCCTGAGTCATTGCTTTTCCCCAAAGACTGGGACTGGGCAAAGCAGTTGATCTCCTGCTGTCAGGCGATGGCAGTGGCTGAAAAGGCATCCTAAGAGCAGATGCTGTAGGGTCCCAGACTCAGAGGCTAGAAAATATTCTCATCTATCTCTGTGTATTGACACAGGGGCGCACTTATACCATTTCCAAGAAAGAAAAATATTTTATGCCAATCATGGTCACTGCAGAATAGACACAGATAGCTCATACTCGGAAAGGAAAAATGGTCTCAAACCAGCAGTTTTATACTCAGGAGCTCCCCCTGCTGGGTCTCTGTGGGTAGTGTCCATAGCAAGCAATTCGCAGATGTTTTTAACTCTCATTGTCTGGTTCACACAGTTGAATTCCCACTGCTTACGGATCCCTGGATATGCATGGAGTAGGGGTGTTTGGGAGGATAGTAATAGTGACAAATGGACCTGAGTGTGGTTCTGAAATCATGGTTTATAACATAATTTCAGTGATAACCTAGATGGTATATCTAAAAAACAAATAGACAAAATCACCAGTATTTAGCTGTTTTGTTTTGTTTTTAGCTAAAGTGGGGATGGGGGGGATGAATATTTAGACTGGCAGTATCCAGAAGCCAAGCATTGGGGTGGGGTGCGGTAGGGGTGGGACAGGTCAGGAAAAGATCAATGTTTGAAAGTGGCTTTTTCGTTCCCCAAACATTTTGACCAGCCTTTCAGTATATCCCAGATGGAGACCATTTTTGCGAGCTTGTAAATGCAGTAACCAGAAAAAGGAAAGGGAAGGATCCGGCCCCCCCCCCCTCTTTTTTTGACAAGAGCATAATCTCAATTTGAGTGTTTTAGGGAAGCTATGAGATTTTTAGAACTTCAATGCAGGTCTTTTTCCCTTGTTAAAATATTTTGCCTAATTATAAAAGTAATTAGTCACATGTAACATCCAGAGAATATATGCATTATGATGTTACCAGCTGCTAATGTGTGGGTCCAAATTACTCCAATATGTGGGTCATTCAACTATTCTACTGATTACATCAGATGCGCTTTGTGTTTTTCTGAGGACTGCATAATATCTCATTGCCCTGTTCCCCCATAGTGCTTGGCATCCAGAAAATATAGCAAAAATGTCATAATGGAAGAGCTAATAGCTAAATTCCTTCCAGAAGAACTCAAGGAACGAAAGCGGCTTTATGAAGAAGAAATGGAAGAACTTTCTAAGTATGTACATGCGCGTTTCTCTTTTTTCTCCTTTCAGTTTCACTCACAGCAGCTCATAGAACTGAATATGCACATTTCTTCCTAACTTCTCACTTGGCGATATCATGTTGGTAGCTTGACATTGGCCTTGGTGAGTGTCTACGCTATAGAAATTGGCAAATGCTATAAGCCAGAGCTTCCCCCCAAACAAAAGCCAGTTGTTCAGCATTTACCAGCACACCACTGAAGAAGCGTAAGTCAAACCATCAACCAGGTCACATCTTGGCACTTGTAACTGGGTGTTGCTGGTAGGAGTAAATAGGAGTAGCTAAATCGGGGGAACTTACAGCATGTACAGAAGACTGCAAATACTTAAGAAGGTGCTATGAGGTAGGAGTAAATTGGAGTAGCTAAATCGGGGGAACTTATAGCATGTACAGAAGACTGCAAACACTTAAGAAGGTGCTATGAGGTTAAGAATTTTGGTGCCAGCCAGACCTGGGCTTGTGACCCACTTCTGCCACAAAGCAAGTATACTTCAGGGCCTTGGGCAAGTCACTTGACCTCTCTGGACCTCAGTTTCCTCATCTGTAGCTTGGGAATGATCAGTTCTTACCTCACAGACTAGTTATGAAGATCAAATGGGTTGTAAGTACTTAATGAATGGCAATAGTGAGACTGCTGCTTGTTCTGTGCTTCCCTTGCCAGGGACGTGGGAGATGCAGGGTAAGGATGGGGATGGAAGTAGGCCTCTTCCGCCCGACTGGAAGAGCAGCTCGCTTAGAAAAAGCAGGAGGCAGTCTCTCACTTCCGCCTCTCCCACTGCTGCCCTCCCACCTCCCGATCCCCAGTGGAATCCTCACAGCATTCTGGGGGCGAGGTGCCCGATGGCAAAAGCTGCTCTGATTTTCTGCCCACCCTGTAGAGAACATTTCTAAACTGCCACCAGTTTGTCTGAGTGAGCCTCTCACTTCAAATGATATGTTTTCCTGAGAAGCTAGAAATGAAATCCTTTGTTTTCTCATTGACTTATAGTAGATCTACTCAGAGCATCTTTATTTCTGATTCTTAAATTCGCCTTGAGTTTCTCTGAGCCCTTCTCTCCAATATCATTTAATGTCTAATTAATAAACACTGGAATATACTAGAGGGATATCTATTTAAAGAAGTCGTAAACTGAATACTTCGGGGATTTGGGCAGATGGTCTTATATCTATTGATAGGTTCCAGTATTGGATTTACCAGACAAAGATGAGAACAGTGATCCACGAGGAGCTGGCCCGGTTGGTGGTTTCCCATTAGGCTGTGTGTCTGCTTCTTCATGGGCACTTGTTGAAGGGAAAACTCCTGGGTCCTAACTCCAGAGCTAATATACCAGTATCTTGGAGGGTCCTGCAGCCCGTTGTCTGGATTTAAGGGCCCCTGGTGCCTGATGCACAGGAGTGTTTGAGCATCCGCTGGGCTAGATTACACTTGCCTCTCTTGCTCCCTCCTCCTCCTTCTGGCTGGGCTTGCCAAGCAGATCTCCTGCGGGCTTTGCAGATTTGAGATGCTGATGGAGACCTTGCACAGATTTTTCCACCATCCCCCTGGAGGGCTGGGTCCACCTTTACCACCAGCCCGACACCTGAAGAGATTGCTCTGAGTAGAGAGCATGAAAAAAAAAATCTGAGGTATAGCTATCGCCCACAATGTGAAGGTACTAGAGGATGTCTTTAGCCAAATTAGAATGGACAGAATATCAGTTTCAACCTCTCAGCGCTTAGGCTAACCTCTGCACCAGGTAATGGGACTCAGCCCATAGTGTTGGTTGCATCTCAGAATTTTTTTATCAGCCGTCAAAACTTGAGGTCTTCTTGCCTTCCTGTGGGGGAACCACAAGGTGACGTTTGACCAACCTTTCTGTGTTCTGCTCCATTGCTTTGAGAAATCCACGTCATTTGCTCTTCCTGACAGCTTAAATAAGAACGTGCCTATTTTCGTGTGTACTATGGCCTATCCCACCGTTCCTTGTCCCCTGCACATCTTTGAGCCTTGTTACCGTCTGATGATTCGTAGATGCATTGAGACAGGCACAAGGCAGTTTGGCATGTGCCTTGGAGATCCTGTCAAAGGGTAAGTGGAGGACTATGTAGAGTGAAGGGAGGTTTGGGTGGAGAGGGATTTGGGTTTACTTTGGAGTGCTCCCCGGAGATGCGGAGGCACAGCTCCTGAGATTTGGTCAGTTCATGACCATGAGTATTTGTAGAGACCAGGGTCTCCTTGGCCCCTAGTATACCATGTAATAGGCTGCCTATATAAAGGAACCCCAGGATTAATCTTTTGTTAAAAGAGTGGTATATACTATAAATTTGTTTTACTGTAAGACTGTGGGCCCTGGAGTCACACTGCCTGGGTTTATATTCTGGCTCCAGCCTTAGAGCAAGTTTGACTTTGGGCAAGTTACTTCTGTGACTCAATTTCCTTACCTTAAAGTGGGTACAATAATAGTGCCTACCTCATTGGGTTTGTTGGGAGGATTGGTGAGTTAGTGCACATAAAGCACTGAGCGCAGTACCTAATACATAGCATCTGCTCAGTACATGGGAGCAGTTATATTATTGCATAAAGATTTTTCTTTGCACAGGCACTGCCTGTTGTGTAGTTGCTGCTGTGGACCCCAGGACAGGCAAATAGGCAGAAGTCCCTTGAGGCACAGCCTGGGATTACAGAAATGGCTCAGGGCCAGGCCACAGAAATGACTCAAGAATTTACGTCTTTACTCATACCCTATTAAGCAGGTTCGCGGAATACGGCTGCATCCTGGAGATCAGAAATGTTCAATTCTTTTCTGATGGCCGCTCGGTGGTGGACAGCATAGGCAAGAGGCGCTTTAAGGTCCTCCATCAGGGCCAGCGAGATGGTTACAATACAGCCGACATTGAATACATTGAAGACCAAAAGGTGAGGGCGGCCAGTGCCAAGAATCCCAAAGCCAGGTTATCCCTGTAGCTTGGCACACAAAGATGTTTGCAAAAGAATTTCTCAGCACTGTTGGGGGCCTTGGGATTTCTCAGCAAATGGTGCCAGCAACACTGAATGCTGCTGGATTGCTGTTCGATTGTAGAATGGCACCAGGAGCACCCCGTGTCCTGGCTTTCCCTGCTTAGTTGCTGAGTTGTATTCATGCATGAGAAATGCCAAGCCAGACCAACAAACCTGGGGCCCATTCATCCTAGGAGTTAGGTCTCTGCCAGAGATACCAAAGGATAGATCTAGAGCGATATCTACACATGTGCATTTTATGTATCAATTTATTCATATTTTCCAACTTTTTCTTTTGAGATAATTGTAGATTCTCACGTACATTTGTTTTTTTTTTTTAAAGATTTTATTTATTTATTTGGCAGAGAGCACAAGCAGGGGGAATGGCAGGCAGAGGGAGAGGGAGAAGCAGGCTCAGGGAGCCTGATGTGGCACTCGATCCCAGGACCCTGGGATCATGACCTGAGCCAAAGGCAGACGCTTAACCGACTGAGCTACTCAGGAGCCCCCGTACGTTTGTATTTTTAAATGTGCAGCCTGGTTAAGAGTTCTTCCCTATAGCTCATCATACCAAAAAGCAGAAAGATAACATGTCCAGTTAATCCTTGGTGTTCTGGACTAATGGGTAGAAGAAGAGGTAAATAATCCCATGTTCATTTATATTTACATTCACTACATAGTACAAGATTAGTAAATGTTTGATCAATGAATGAATGTATTTGACTTGCAAAATAGAGTCACACAGTGAGACACAGACACACTCATGTCTCTTTTCCCAGTGAGCAATGGGAAGCCAGAGATAAGACATGAAAAGGAGAGAGGCATAAAACAGCATAAGCTAGTTTGACAGCATGCCTCCACTCAAGCCAGTTGGCATCTCTGGTTTTCTGTCTGTCTTGCTGTTTCCGCTAATTGACCCAGAGGAAACTTTATCCTTCCTCCACCTTCAGCAGTATTTACACACAGCCTACCCTCTGGCTGAGGAGCCTTTCACACGCCACACAGGAGAAGGCCGGGTGGGTGAGCCTTCCTAGGGAGGCAGGCTGGATGCCCAAAGGGAGTCAGTGTCAGCAGCAGCTTTGGGGGTGGTGGAGAAGATACAGAGTGCTTCATTTCCACTTTGGTACTTTCAGGTTCAAGGAGACGATTATGCTGAGCTCATGGGATTACATAATTGTGTCTATGAGCAAGCATCATCATGGTTTCATTCGCTCAAATCATCTCTGAAGAATCGGATACTCAGTCACTTTGGTCCAATGCCAGAGAAAGATGCTGATCCCCAGGTATATAAAAATGTCTCTTTGTAATGGACTGTCGCCACCAGATGAGAGATCCTAGGGTTTGGGATTAGATGGGTGCAGAGTTGCCATTTGGCAGATCAAGAGCAGAGAGGGAGATGGATCCAATTTGGTATTGTTTGGCTGGGCAGTGGGCATCATGGGTAAGACCCAAAGGATCCTGAGTCAGAATTGGAGTAATAAAGTAAAGCAGTAAGAACTTGGATCCAAGACAGGTTTTGAGAGGTAAGTCAGGTGAGAGATTGGGAACACAGATGCCATCAACAGAAGAACCTTCAGTGGGAGTCCAGTTTCACACCACGGTAATGTGTGGGAGTGACATGATTCATGCAAAGGCCAAGCTTAAGAGAAGGGTATCCTGGGAGCTGAGACCAAAGGTTTCCATTTCTGGGGAACTTCATAACCCTCTCCCCCATTGCTGCAGGAGCTAGGAGATGGGACCAGCTACCTTACAGGATTCCAACTGCAAGACCCCAGAATCTTGTCACACCTGGGTCCCTCCCTGCTTAGCAGGGGTGAGCAGTTCCTGAGCAAATAGGCCCAATCTTTAAATTTACCCTTGGCTGAATTATACTAGAAAGCAGTTCATTAGGTTCTACTGGATCAGTCTGTTTCCTGGGGGGACATGTCCACTTGAGAGATCAAGCTGCAGATCAGAAGCTCTTCAGGAAAGTGGAGATAAGTTTCACCAAGCCTTTGCTTGCCTGGTATAAATCAGACAATACTCTCTGTCTAGGACAAGGCTGGAGATAACCTAGTCAAATACTTGCCCCCGATCACCTCTCCTACATTCTGAGCTGGCTCCCCTACATCATCACCTCCATGACGTCCTTGATTCTTTACTTTCACTCATTCCCGACTCTGTCACAATAGTAAAACAATATGTATGTTCTGATTTCCCTGCCAGGAGGCTGGTCCTTACCGCTCTAGCTGGGGGACCTTGGGTAAATCACTTCTCCTTTCTCAACCTTTCTCCTGGCTCTGCAATGAGGGAGGTGGATGAGGAGGTCTCCAAAGTCCCCGCCTCTTACATCTGGAGTTGTAAAACACCAGTCTGTTCCCTAATGGGCTGAAATGTCTCACTTTCTCCAGACCACAAAGGTGGCTCTTTCCCCCCATGCAAAGGCATCGTGAATGTTGAAGGGAGAATGGCCAGTCAGTGCTTCCCAGTGACCCAGTTCCTGGCTCTGGGCCACTGTGACTCAGGACTACATCAGAGCTCTGAGCAAGCTCATGATCAAGTGTCATGTTCCCCTTCACCTTCTGGAAAGCATTCTCCCTCAGTCAGGCAGAAGGTAGCAATCAGCAATGATACAGCATCTTCCACAAGAGAAAACACAGATGCCACAGAGTGATTCATAAGGGCTCGATGACACAGAAAGCTGAAATCTTGGGTTCATTTCCTTTCTTATTAGAACTGTTATCATGTTGCTTTGGCAGCAGCAGCAAAAAAAAAAAAAAAAAAAAAAAAAATCATCCGGTTTGATCCAGTCAGGGCTGCAGCCCCAGTGGTCCCATTAATAAGAATGTTCTAAGCCTCGGGAGGAGATTTCTCAGAAACAGCCACAAGTATTAACATCAGCTTAAATATCTTTGTTAATGGCCCTGGGAAAGACAGTTTAGAATGTGTCAATTTCATATTCAGAACTAAAAATAGGAGGGAGAGCCTGTTAGAGCTCACAGTGAGGGACAAAAAAGAATTCAAATGTAGCTACAGGCACAGAGAAGCCAAGAAGGCAGCAGGGTTTGAGGAGAACCAGGCGAGCCAGTTTGGAGGCAAATAGTCCCACATGTAGGTGGTCTGACCAGAATGGGGTTCTGTATAGTCCTAAACCAACCTTCTGAAAGTTGTGAGCCGAGAGCTCATTTCAGGCTTTGTAGGAAGTGAGTCGCCAGTGTCTGAAACGTGTGCTTGAGAAGCTGCTAACAAACAGAATTTCGGTGAAGGAGTCATGTGGGACGGGAAAGCTCTTTATTAAAAAAGAAACCTGGGGACCAAATGCATTTCTAATGGGAATGTGTTCTCTAATTGGAATTTTTGCGATAGTGGGATTGCTGTGCTTTGGGGCTATGGATCATAGGCTTCGGTTTCAGAGGAGAAGCTCTCTGTGGCCTATGTATGTGGCCATATGTACATGGCATATGTGGACTATATTGCCTTCAGCCAGAAGCAGAGAAATAAAGGGAGTTAAGAGACATGCCAAGCCCAAGGGATCATGGGAACTGAATGCCCACATATGGCATGTGTCAGTCCAAAGAACCTAAACAGAATCTTCGAAATGGAACAGACTGAGTAGCGGATATTCTAGCTCACAGAATCACACTGGCTAGGAGGTATAGGGTATCTGTTAGGATATTGATGGGTTTGCTTTGACAACTGCTAATAAAAATAACTGTAGCTTGAACCAGATAGAGGGCTAAGGCAGCTCTCTTCCATGAGATCATTCAGAGATCCAGTCTCCTTCCTCACAAAGCTCTACCATCATTAGGATGTTGCCCCAGCTTCCTGATAGAAGAAGGCTGATCATCACCATGTTCACGCTCTAGCTGGGCAGAAGAGAGAAAGAGTAAGGCAGCGCGTGACCCAGAAGTTACACATAGAATTTCCCTTTACATCTCCTTAGCCAGAACTTTGTCTTGTGGCCTCCCCTTGCTGCAATGCAGCCTTTGTTTTCTGGGTGGCTACATGCCCGGCTCAGATAAGGGGAAGTAGACCTGGGGGTCATTAGCAGCGTCTGCCGTACACAGAAGCAGTTCCACCTGGGATGTTTACCTTGCAGCTTGGGAAACCTGCAGACTGATCTCACTTCTGTGGGAATGGGATGAACCCATTGTGTTTCACTGTTGTAGGTTAACCCAAATGGTCCAGCCTGGTGCTGGTGGACGTTAGCGGTTCTTCCATTGGAAAGCCGAGCTCAGCTCCCATTCCTAGCAATGAGGTCCTTAAAGGATAGACTGAACGGTATTCGGCGAATCCTGGCCTTTATATCCCGAACCCAAAACTAGTGAGAGTGGATTGCTGAAGAGGAGCCGCCACCCTCCCCACCGCCCTTGGGGGAGTCATCTTGTAAATATATCTAATTGCAATAACATCTTAACAGAAGGAAGTATCAAACAGGCATTTCCCTGCTGTTGATCACAGAGAGAACATGTGTAGAAAGACCAAAAGCATGGGACCTGTTTGAAACTTTCTGTCTTAAGATGCTTCTTGACATGCTGCACAACTACATGCTCAGCAGAGGTGTTTAAAAGCCCAGAAGAAAAAAATTAATTTGATTTCGACATAAACTTTTCTGAAAGTTTAAAGTGGTTTTACTTTAATTTTCTTTCTTGAATAGTTAAGTGTGTGGTTGAAATGTGAAGCACAGATACTAATAATGTTGCTGCGTTATTTCACTGACTTGAGTTCTCATTCCAAATGGTTCAGGTTTTATACAGTATTGTGTAAAATAATGTTCATCCTACATTCTGTTTTAATAATTTATTTTTTTGCACTACTGTATCCTTTTTTTTCTACATGTATGTTTGTAACTATTTAAGTGTATGTTACTGAAAAGCCAGTTGCTTTATTTATTAACGTGGTTTACCATGTACCTAGGGGGAAGTAACAGTACTAGAAATGTGCCATTTTTGCTTTAATCGCATTTTACTATGTTTCTCGAACCAGCTCTCGAACCATTTTTGTATCTACCGCATTGGATTTAGCTTAAAGGAAGTTCAGAGTCACGCTGAGACTACTGATCTTCACAGGTTCCATTTGGCTTTCAGTCTGAATTCAACAATGTAAGATACGCAAGGGATTTGCCATACATTATGGAATAAGCCAGGGTAAGGTAAAATAATCCATTTTCTATGTGTTACACAGAGCAGGGCTGAAGGAATGATTTTCCTTCAATGAAGAGATGAATCAGAGGGGCATCTTTTAGTACAATCTGTTATAGGCATTTATCTTAACAATCTAATTACAAGTGTATATTATTTCTCCCCAGTGCAGTTAAGAGTGGGATTTTGAGGCAGGATGATTTTTAACCCTTCAGAGGGAATGGTTTTCAGTTTGACACATCATAGCCTCCATACCCCACCTCTTCTCAGGGTTCTGAGGATCACGACCTGGCCAGCATGTGTGGAAACATGTCAAGAAGGGCTGTTTGTTATTAAAAGTGCAAAGAAGCCAGTAGAAAAAGTAGAACCCTTAAAAAAAAAAACCAGACAAACTGTCTTTTAGGTTTGTAAATCTCTTTAAAGGAAACAATGAATCCATGATTTTATCTAAGCACTGCCTTCCCTCCCAAATGCCCAAATGCCGTAGGCCAAAGATTTCAATATAGGGGAAGAATAGTGGGTAAGAAGGGAAGAGGGAGCTCTTTTTTAGCCTGCTTAGTGCTAGTGTGATTCCTTTAGTGCCAGGAGAACCTGAAAAATGCCGTGAGGATGGGGTGTCACAATGACGGGGTGAAGAGATTAGGATAGGCAAGAAGTGAGTCCTGCCATTCGCACGGTCGTGCACATTATCCCCCCACGTGATGCTGGATGGATGCAGTGTGGCCCATCCACCCCATTGAGGAGAGGTTAGTGCCTCAAGTAACCAACCTGACTTCTTCCATCACCACCTCTGGCCAGAAACAGAGAAGGGAGAATGAGATGATCCAGGCAACAGAAAAGAGATTCACGTAAGCAGAAACCAAATGATCTTTTCTGCACTTGCTAAATGGATGCTATTTTGTCAGAGCATTATGTTATCAGGCTTGATGTTTGCAGCCAGACTGGGCTAGTGAAGAATGGAAGTATAGGCATGGTTATTGCCCAGGCAAATTCTGCAAGGCTCAGGGAGCAGGAAATTAAAGGCTCCCCCTCCCACTTGGTGCCCAACCATGAGGTCGTAGCATAGTCCTAGTAAAATATTTTCCTGTCATCTAGTGTAAGTGCAGCAAAGAAATTGTCATAAGCATCTCCTCTTGGTAGATGTTTTTGTTTTATGATTTAACTCTTTCTGGGCCCCAGGTTCCTCATCTAGCAAATGGTAGTGATCAGTGCCACATAGAGGGTTGCTATGAACGTTATATAAGGTAGTATGTACGTAAATCACTTAGCAGAGTGCCTAGCACCTAGGAGACGTTCGAAAAATAATAGTTTTGATTAGGTTATTCATAGTTACAGAATATCATCAGGGGCCCACATTTGCATAAAACAGTTTACACACAGTACCCATATCTACCCCTTTAAATGTAGTTGGGGGGATCTACACCACTGATTCCCGGACCATAACTTGATGCTTTACAGTTAATTCCTTTTGGAGCCAAGTCTGTTTGGGAAAATGAAAAGACTAGAAAACAAATGAGGGTCAGAGACAAGGGAGACTTCTGGGCCGGTACATTTTTCCCTATTTCAATAGGACTAAAAAGTAGTGCTCTTTGGAGGTCTGGAATTTCTGATATAATGGAAGCCTTAAGTTCTAGCTCCATTAGAATAACCAGCTCATCTTGTTCTCCAAAAAGTATTAAAAATCTTGGTCATGCCAGAGTGAACGAGTTTTACAATCTGACTTTTGTGCTTATTAGTTCATGGGGTTTCTTTATGCTGCCGCAACAGAAATCTTTTGTGAACCTACTATGTACCAGGCACTGAGCCAGGCGATTCCAGGTTCATTCCATGAACATACATGAGTCCGTGGAATCGCTTATTTTCCATATCAAACCCTGTGAGATCAGTTACCATCCCCATATTATAGATGAGAAGGCTGAGGCCCTGCAATGTTAGACATTTTGCTCAGGTAACACAGCCAGTTAATAGCCAAGCTTGATTTTGAACCCCTTACTTTGCAGATTTTTAACATTTTAAACAGTTTATGTTACACATCATTTTATTAGATAGGCATGGCAACCGAGTCACAAAAGTGAGCCCCAGAAGCTCATAATTCAAATGGCAGTTGAGGGTTAAGTAAAATTCAGTTACCTCACACATCTTCACTTAATCTAGGTAGAAAGGGAAGTTTGATTTTTTTCAAAATAAAATTCTACATTATAGAATATTCCATGTTGATAAATGAGTATCTAACTCCAGCAAACATAGATCTTGGCTGGGCAGAATTGCACTGTACTCTCAGTAGCTTAAATACACATTTGGGTTGTTTTCTAGCAAGCTTTTGTTTCAGCAGTGGTTGGAGGCAAGATGCAAGGCTGATAAAGCCTTGGCTTTCTTTGGGATGTACTTGAATGGGTAGTCATTTGAACATGACCATTTTCACTACATATAAATTGAGTTTGCTGCCAAGCTTGAGTATGAAGAATGTACAGAGAAAAGACGTAAGGCTAAATCTAGGCCAGAAGTACAAGACTTCCCCCTTGGTAGATCGTGCCATTTATTTGGTTAATTTTCTTATTATAACCTAGATTATACTTAGATTATTTTCTGTGTGTGTGTGTGTGTATGTGTGTATATATGTATATATGTGTGCATATATATATATATATATATATTAGGTACCAAGCAGATATTATGCCTTTCTGCTTTGTACTGTACTACTGCTGCTAGCTAATAACCAGCAAAATGTAGAAAATGAAAAATGATAAACTAATTTTCTGTAGGCAACTTGGAGAAAAGGGTGCCTGCCCCTGACTTAATGGGGCAGAGAACTGACTATTTCGAGAATTTGCCTTTTCTGAAGACTGAGTGCTTCTAGCCCCATGGCGTTTCCAGCTTTGCCTGTGGGGCTGACCTGGGCTCAGATAATCCCCTGTGACTGGCTGTCGGAGTAGTGGAGCTCCTGAGGCTGGGTTCACAGCACCCAGAGGTCTCTTAACTGTCAACAGATGGCATGCTGTTGATGGACCAGAATCCATCAGGGACTGTGTTCCCTCTGCCAACTCCCATTTCCAAGTTGGGAGCTTCATTCAAGGACTCAGTTCTTGAGTTCCCAACATGTTGACTTTGCATCCATTTCTCTTTATCGAGGCAAAATCATAGCAGAGGTGTATAATAAAGATGCAAATGGAAGGCAGCCCAAATAATGGAAAAGGACAGATTTTTCAGCCCATCTGGGGCTTGAGGAATGAGGTTTTGATTTAGGATTGAAAGCAGTTCTGAAAAGCAGCCAGCTGCATGGGCTACAGTTTGTGCCCCTTCCTGAGTGCACAGAGAAAAAAGGAAAAGGAGTCACGTAAAATGTACGCATTCAGTTCCTCTTAGACGGATAGCTCCCACTGTTCAACTGTTTAATAACCTGGGTGGTGCACATCCAGAGGTGAAATGAAGTTGTTTTCACTTACAGATGGTTATTTTTCAATGCGCTAAGTTAACCTTGAGAGAGAAGTGCCTCTAATCTCTGTTCCTGGTGTCCTTTTAAAGCTTTTGCTTCATGACTGTAGCAGTTAAAAATTTGTCGCAGCAAATGTGATTAACAGAAGTTTACAGAGCAATGCTGTAGCTGGTGTCCCGTTAAAAATTGCCTAACATCTATCTATTGTCAAAGCAACAACAATAACAAAATAAAAGGAGAGCAAATAGGTCAATGTGGCGTCATAGGCTTATCTTAGATAAACTAGTTCCATCATTTCAGGCAGTCCTCAGCCATGCCAGGATTAAAATATCAAGCAGGCCACTCAAAGAGTGGCAAATGTGTCCATGTGTCTGTGAGTCCGGTTGTTTGTTCAGCAGCCATTTTACTTTCGCACTGTAATAAACTGAAAGGGGAATTAAGATAATGCTTCCCCCCTCCCCCGTTGCTATTCAACTACCTCTATATGCTTGGTTTCTCTTTAGGGGTTTCTTTCTTCCAAATCTGTAAAAAATGCTGTTTCAGCTCATCTATATTGTAATAGCAATGTGATTGATATAGACAGTTGCTGTGAAAGCTGTTCATTCTTTAAAAATGTTTCCTATTGTCTCACTTTATATCTAACAAAGCTCTACCCATAACCTTAGGGCGAGAATTACCTAAATAAGTTATCATTTTGTTGGAAGCTGAACAGCTATTGGACCATCTATTTTGTTCTTGTTCCTGTTGCCTATAATACATTTGACCAGAAGATCTTTCAAGGAAGTAGACCTGAACTCAGACAGTAAGCTGTCACGTATCTGACAGGCCGGCGTGAGCTAGTTAATGTGACTGATGTGTTCTGAAAACCTGGCCAGAAATTGTTTTTTAAAAAAATCTTGTTATTTGAAGACTTACGTTGAAGTGTTTTGCCAATAATCCACCCCTAGTTTGTAAATCCGTTCATATGTTGGGTTTGCTTAAAGCAGAATACACTACCTACTGTTTTCTTTGCCAATATAAAATGTTTGTGAAAAGCAAGTTACGTGTTTTTATTTGCGTCAAACCGTTTTTCCACAATAGGCTAAAGCTAAGGCCCAAAGTGTGAACCTTTTGACAGGAAAACTGGTAAAACTGACTGGGACAGTGAGCAATATTGACTAAGCTGAGTCCAGCAAGAGCGATTCAGCAACATCTTTTCAGTACCAGTTCTAAGTCTCCTGCCATCGACGACCTTACGCAAGTTCTGTCTTGCCCCTGGAAAACAAAATACAAGTGGAGTGGGACAATTAAAATGATAGCAAATCCCACTTGGCTTGACCTTTGTGTAACAGGGTCTTTGGGGTAATTGAGAAAAATGAGAGCTCCTGACCAAGCAGATCCCAGAGGAAACGCTTGGCTCTGTTGGACTTCTGTGCCCAGTCCGCCACTCTCTGGTGGTCAGGAGATTGAGCACACCCCGGCCAAAGGCACAGTCTTCCCTCCCAGGCAGTCTGGCCCAGAATGCCTGCCTAACTCTCTCTGGAGAACTGCTTCGGGTCATCTAAAAAGAAGGTCTTGTTTGCAATTGCCCTCCAGGCCTTGAGCAAAGCCAAAGCCAACACTTTCTGCTTCCTCTCCTCTGGGATCCACTCTGGCTCCGCTCCTGTGAGTTCTCTAGGCCAAAGATGCCTCCCTGGAAGGAACTCCCCCAGGCGCCAAATGAGATCAGAGCAAGAGAAGGAAAGAACAAATGCCCTAGACCCACAGGCTACCAGATACTTCCACTTTCCCTTCCTCTCTCCGATGATTTCATCACTCCCAGGAGGGGCTGAGGTGGGACGGGAAAGGGCCCGGGTCAGTACTCCTGATGTTGGCTTCTTCCAAGTAATGCAGAAATTCCCCAGCTGGCCTTGTCCACGTTCAGCCCAATGTGAAGGCATGCCCTGGTCAAGGCAGGAGAGTGCAGGCCCCGAGGAGCCCTGCCTCTGGATCTCTGAGCCCCCTTCTCCCACCCTTTCCGGTTTTCTGTGACTGCCTTTCCCTTTCCAACCTATCCTGCCATTGCCCAGCCGTCCATGTTTACTGCCCACTTTGATACACATGTACTAGCAAATAGCATCGTTGCGTTAGAAAGCCCCGAAAAACCCTTTCCTCCACTTACGGAAGTGCTGCCTAGCTTCCAGTGAGGCCCTATTAGCCATTCCTGGATGCCACGAAGTGCAACAAATTAAGTCCTGAAATAACCCACTCACCCGAAGTCCGGTTTTGCGCTAAAAAGCTTGCTGCTTGCATTTTAGAGATACAGCAGAGTCGGGGTGGGGGCAGGGGAGACCACGGCCCCTTTGGCCCATCGGGATACCTGTTGCCACCCCCAGCGAACAGCTACATTCTCAGGGCCACGTGCTCCTCCTGCAAGGCCAAACGAGCTCTTTCACAAGGGGACCAGGGGTGACGGCGAACACTGTGCCCCCACGTGGCGTCAGGTCCTTCTGCTTGGGCCGTCCACGGGGATGAGTTCACTTGGACATGGTTAACTGGGATGACTGGAGTGGCTCCTGAAGTCTGAACGACGGAAGTCGCCTCCTCCTGGGCACAACTTCATGCCTTCTCTTCTCATATTACTGGGTTTGGTCTTCCAGCCCGATCGGGGAGGCCGTTTATGCCCAAACCCAAACTGCGGTCGGTCGTGTGTTCCGGAAACAGAGGAGTCCTGTTCTTATACCCCGAGGCATCCCCGGGCCCAGCTAATGTCCATTGAATGGTCACTGCATGCCGGGCTCTTTTCTAGGGCTTTTGGGGGTTTTTTTGTTTTTGTTTTTCTCATTCGATCCTCACTATAATCTACAAAGTAGATCTCTATCCCCAGGTGAGTAAAGTGTGGCACAGGGTGGTTATGTGACTTGCCTACGGTCCTACCGATGAAAACCCGGGGTGGTCTGATTCCAGAGCCCACAGCCTTAAGTGCTACTATGAGTCACCCATCATGCAGTGGCCCGGACCCGGGAGAGCGACTCAGCTTGTGGACACCCCGTGGGGAACTTCCAGTAATAATGCCAGCAAGAGAGCCGCACCAGCAGCTCCCACGTATTGAACGTGCACTGCGTGCTGGGCACTGCGCGCAGCATGATCTGATTTAGTCCCGAGGCAGGTGCTATTGTTACTGCGGAGGACACTGTGGGGTCAGCCAGCCTGCGTTGCGAGCCCAGCCTTCGTGGCCTTCCACAAGTTGCTTTCTCTCTGAGCCACAGGGAGGAGGGTGGCCGCCCTTGATTCCTGGGTTCTAGCGTGTTCTTACTAATTCTAGTCCCCCAAAGACTTGCCCCTCTTCCGTCTTTGGAGCCCTCCTCCGTGAAGGCGTGTCTCCCTAGTGACTACAAACTCAGGGGTGGCCCCCACCGCCCCGTTGTCAACACGGCTTGCCCAGCGAGCCCCTCCCCCTCCCCACACCTGGGGCTGCTTGAATAGTCTTCTGCCACTGAAAGACAAATTGAGATTTGGAGATTCAAAATGTAAAATGAATAAGAAAACTCAGATGCTGCAACCCCATAGTTCTAGAGTCATCCATCCCAGAGCCAGAAGAGGCCTTAAGAAATTGTCTAGCTCAGTTTCCTGCTTCCGGCCGGTATTGTTCTCCATGAGGTCACGGCCAAGGTAGAGCCTCCTATTTGGTGCACACTACACACTAGGGGGAGCTCCCAGCTGCCCCTCCGTGCCCCACGAATGTTCCGATGGGGGGTGTCTTGGAGATGGAGCTTTCATTGGGAAGAACAAAGAATTTTGTAAAAGCATCTACAGCCTATTTGGTAAGGCCCCTTTGGGGATTGTTGTTTCTCTCTGGTTCCCCCGCCCCACCCCCCACTGCCTCACCTTTTCTCTGCAGATTGCTTCTCCATCCAAGGAGCTTGTCTTTCCCACAACCTGCTGCTTGGGAGAAACAAACTCTTGAGCCAGACTATTTAGGCTAGAATCTTGCCGCCGCCACTTCACTGCATTTGCGATCCAGCAGGTGATTAATGGTTTCCTCATTTACATTTGTCCAAATATGGCCTTCCGGGGCAGGCCATCAAAACATATTCGGTCTTGCTTTTCAAAGGACAGGTCATCAAAAGGCTTCGTATATCCTGACCACCCCCCCACCCCCGCAAATAAACATTTACTGTCTTATTTAATAGGAAGACCAGAAGCAACAGACTTCAGGGTCGGTTCGTCGTAGTTCCGATGATCTCACCGAGTGCCTGGGCTGTCTCCATCTTTCCCCAATGTTCTTAAAGCCCCTGAAGGAAACAGCTTCACCGAGAAGGCTGTCCACCCAGTCCTTCCTGCCAGAGGCCAGACGCCTGGAGGGGAGGGTTTGTTGGCCCTCAGCAAGACAGGGCTGTAGGTCCACAGACAAGGAATCTTTACAGTGGAAAAAGGTGCTTTGAATTTTCCTTGGAGCAGGTTGTAACATCTTACTGGTTCCCTCATTAATGAATGAGTTAAATAAAATCTTTAACACGTGTTCAGAAAAGAAATGAAGTGGAAAAGGAGTCCTCTGGTACATCTACCTCAAAGTTCAGATGTGAGGGTGTTTGCCAGAGGCATGTCCACCTGTAGGAACCGCCAGGAAAATAAGGGCTCAGCTACAGGGGCAATTTCTAGTTCACGCTCTACACGGGCATTAATACCTCCAGCTCGTTCACTTATTACTGGAACAAATGTTCACTGGACACAGATGCTAGGCATTGGGCTACAGAGAGGAATACAACACCATCCGTGCCCTTGAGAGGCTCACAACCCAGGGAGGAAAACAAAGCATCGCCCAGAGCATAGTGGTGCCTCAGAGGAAAGGCCCCTGATCTCACTGGGGGAGGGCTTCAGGGAAGGCTTCCCGAAGAAGGTGGTGCCGGAGCTGAATCATGAAGGATAAGAAGTTTTCCAGATGAAAGAATGGAAAGGGGTTGAGGAACATTCCGGGCGGAAGAAACATGTGAGAGAATCTGGTGGTCTTACAGAGAGACGACTGGCCAGGCATATGGAGTAGGAATACTGTGAGCAACTCAGCTTGGCAGAGCACAGGGCTGCCCGTATGGCAGGCAGGCAGGACCCAGCAGCCCCCTCAGGGCTTGGACCCGAGGAAGAGAGAGAGGGATTGGCAAGAATGCGAGCCAATGGTTACGATGTCAGAAACTCTACAAGCCAGTTGTTAAACACAGCCTTTATTTGAAAAAATAAGTTGTATAAACTTACAATTCAGTAAGTCACATCAAAACCAAAGTAACAAATGCTCAAAGCTTATTACGACCTAATTACGGTACTACTTTTTACTCTTATCTATGCTCTTGAAGTTATTTAGGTCCTGCAGCATCCGTAGGGTGCAAACGCTGCATAATGGCACCCCGATGAGCAGTTCTTTCCGAGTCCCTGTTCGGCGACAGGTCAGGTTGGTGGCTGAAATCAGCCAGGCTGGGGGGATCTACACCATGCTAGAAATTAGGGCTCCCGTCCCCGAGAGCTGTTTGCTACCTTTTTACCAGCACGCCACCGGCTCTGGGTCTTTTTCCTTTCTCCCCCCCAGAGCTTACCTCCGATGCCAATAGCCGTTTTCAGGGAAAAGAGCAATCCTGAACACTAATTCACGCGCACACACGAAGCGCCAGGAGTCTAGATTTCTGGTTTGGGCTCTGAGGTCATTTGTGCTTTAGCAGAGATCTTCTGGAGACGCCAGGATGGGATGATGGAGAGAGATTTTTTCCGACCCGCCTTTTCAGAGGCTGTTGAAATGTACACGATAGACTACAATCTCCTATGCTTTCGCTTCAGGTCATCCCTCCACACCCACCCCTTCACACCGCAAGGCTGAAACTCTCCGCCCCACTCCCCGGCTTAGGATTTCAGTGGAATTAAGCCATTGAATCCCATTCATCCCACGGAGGTCGGAGGTCGTGACAAAACGGATTTACATTTTGTCCCCAGCCCAGGAACTCCCAGCTAGAGAGGTTTCCTTCCTCCACCACCACACAAGGATTAATAATAATAATAAATAATAATAATAATAATCATAGTTGGCAGCAGCTAATATATATTGAGTGCTTACGATGTACCTTAACAGTCAGCAACAGTTCTATAAGGCAAATACTATTACCATCCTCATTTTATAGAAGAGCCAACTGAGAGGCTCAGAGAGGTTGAGGACCTTGCTAAGAGGCGCACAGCAACAGAGCGGTGGAGGGAGAGATGAATGAGGCAGTCGGTCTGCTTCCAGAGCTCGCATTTCTCCCCGTGGCTCCGCCTGGGCTCAGCCCCGGCCCTCGCTGACCAGCCTGTCCCTTCTGCCTGGCCCCTGCGCCGGGGCACACAGGGGGGCCTCGCCGGACGGCTGAACTTGAGCGGTGCGTGAGAAAATCGCAGAGGTTGCAAAAGTCCCCGGTCACTGCCAACGTATTCAAACAAACAAGCTAATACAAACGTAGGATTTATGTAAAAATTAATCTGTACTGAGCTATATGCCGTACGCTCTGGAAATGGAACGCGAGCTTTAAGCTGAATGACGAACGTTGGCTTCGTCCGGTCCTGTGGGTGAATCTCGGTGGATGTATGCAAGATAGCCCCTGGAGGGGGGGGGGGGTAAGGCCTTGTCCCAGCTGCCCATCCGTGTTGTGCTCCGACGGACGGCCTCTGGGGGCAGAGGGGCCCTCACATCCATCAGTGCCACGCGGGTTCATGGCCCTGCCTCTCATCGTCACTTCCAGAGAAGGCGCACAAGCCTGATAGACCTTCCAGGCCAAGGCAGGCTCGTCCTGACATTCTGGTCATCTGAGCGGGTGGTTGAACCTTATCTCGTCGTTCTTTATACTGCCGTACCTCGGTGGTTGTCACCATGATTGTGTCACACACAAACGTGGAACATTCTGTATCTGTTCTCTAGAAAAAGACACATGCATACACACGCATGTGCGCACGCACGCGCACGCACACACACACTATTTTAAATACACTCTGTATACAGTTTACAGACCTCTGAATCCATGAAGTCAGTTCGTGTGTTCTCTGTATAAGAACTTGCTACACACTGAAGTCCACCATCTTTAACAGGAAGCTCTAAGCTATAATTGTTTGAGGCCACCAAGGTGAACACGAGAGCCTGTCATATTCCAGGGACTTGGTGGTGGGTCTGCACATCAGGACAATATGCTAAATTTGGACTTGACCCAAACTCCCAACTTCCTTAGTTTGAGAAGTTCGAGGACTGCCCCCCACACCTCCCTCTGACTTAGTCTCCCTGGCATGCTGCCTGTGGGGCTACAGCGTAGAATTGTCTAGCAAACAAGCAATACAAATACTCATCAAATCTCTCTGGGGCCATTCTGTGTAAAGAGAAAATGCATCTAAGTTGTTCTGCCTTTGAGAATCAGCTGAAAGCCATATACCCGGGCACACAGTTCTCGGCCCCCTGACAGGTCTCCGTCGTCCATCGTGCTCTGTTTGCTCTCCAGCTTCTGACCTGGGCCCTTCTTGGAAATTGTCCTTCTCTGACTCTAGGGTCTAGACTACGGCCACGTGGACGTTTCCTTCCTGTCTTATTCTGGTAGTCTCTGTCCTGGCCTCAAACACTTGAGCGCCCTCCCGTCTTGCAGCCATAGTCGTATTTCCACCCATTTCCCTCCCTCGCTCCTTTAGCTCTGATTTTCTTGAGGCTCCTGTGACACTGTTCTGTTCTTCTGGTCTCAGCTCCCCTCCTCCCCCAGGAGCCTCTGAACACTGCATGCCTGATTCTTCTCTGCCTGGCCCAGCATCTGCCACAAACAGGCTGTGCCTTATTCTTCCAACGAGTTTCATTATGGCTTTCCAACACATATTTGCACTGAGATTATGATTCCCATAGATTTCAGCTTTGCCAAAACCAAACGAAACCCGCGATGGAGACCACACTTAGCGTGGCGAGCACTGCACGATGTGTGGAATGGTCCAATCACCATATTGTACACCTGAAACTGATAGGACATCGTATGTCAACTATACTTCGAGAAGAAAAAAAATTTTCAGGCAGCCACGGTGACACATTTTTTAAGTCTAGTCTGACTATGCTCTCCCCCTTGTGGCCTCCACCATTCAAAACCCCCCCATTGCCCCGGGTAGCAGCGCGCCTCTTCCGACCTCTCCCGCTAAGCTAAGCAGGGCTGCTAAGGGGCAGAACGTCATTTCTACTCGGCTGAAGGAAAGAGGTCATCAGATGGAACCCAGAGGCGTTTATGTGGGGGCTCATAAACAAAGTAACCTCATTTCATTCTTTCCAAACAGCGTTTTAGCTAGGTCAGTTCTCCTAACAGCCACGCGTTGGGGTGGAGGGGAATGAAGGGCTATCAGTTTACAAAACAGGATTATGGAAATTTGCAAAATGAGAGCTAGCTGACTCTTGGGTTAATATTCCTCATTGACCTAAAAGTGCATTGCAGAAAGAAAAAAGTGCATTTCCTATCATGACGACCTGACATCTGTCCCTGGCCTTTTTCGAGGGACGTGGTGCATATACACTATGCTCTTTTCAAGGGCGGCGGGCCTGCATTCTGAATCATTGTCTCCAGAGCTTATCTTGAGGAACCTGAGAGTCACATGTCCCTAAATATTTACACCCATCTGGTCCCTGGGCCACGGGTTGGTACTTGCACTGGAACAGTGTGCCGCTAGCCGTGCCAGTTTGGAGACTTAATAGTTCATCAAGAATATCAGAGCAGGAGGCTTAAGAACTCCAGGTGTTTTAATTTGGGAAAGTGCCGGCCGCAGAGCATGCTGGGACCTCGGTAGCGACCTGGTAGGGGAGAGAAAGCGGCTGGCTTTAGATAAGTGGGATCGGGGCTCACTCCGACGGCCCCATTTTACTCATTTCCCTCGAGTTTGGGGAATAAACTTTTGTCCCTGTCGTGGGCTGAATCGTGTCCCCTGCAAAATTCTTTTTTTTTCTTTTTTTTTTAAAAGATTTTATTTATTTATTTGAGACAGAGAGCATGAGAGACAGAGAGCATGAGAGGGAGGAGGGTCAGAGGGAGAAGCAGACTCCCTGCCGAGCAGGGAGCCCGATGCGGGACTCGATCCCGGGACTCCAGGATCATGACCTGAGCCGAAGGCAGTCGCTTAACCAACTGAGCCACCCAGGCGCCCTCCCCTGCAAAATTCATATGCGCAAACCCTAACACCCCCCAGGACCTCAGAATGTGACTGTATTTGGAGATACGGCATTTAAAGAGGTAATTAAGGTAAAACGAGGCCATCAGGGTGAGCACCGGTCCCATCTGACAGGTGTCCTTATAAGAGGAAGGGCCACGGGGCGCCTGGGTGGCTCAGTCGCTTGAGCTTCTGCCTTCAGCTCAGGTCATGGTCCCGGGGTGCTGGGATCGAGCCCCGCATCGGGCTCCCTGCTCAGTGAGGAGCCTGCTTCTCCCTCTGACCCTCACCCCGCTCGTGCTCTCTCACTCTCTCTCTCAAATAAATAAATAAAATCTTTAAAAAAAAAAAAAAAGAGGAAGGGCCACATGAGGACCCAGAGAGAAGGCAGCCCTCTGCGAGCTAAGGAAGGACCACACCTGCCGGCACCTTGATCTTGGACTTCCAGCCTTCACAGCTGTGAGAAAATCAATTTCTGTCATGTAAGTGCCGCCCCCCCAATTCTGGGTTATTTTGTCATGGCAGCCCTAGCAAATACACTCAGTCCCTCTTTTTTACTTCCCAGACTCTAAACCCCCTCTTGGGGGACTTAGGGAAGCCTCCCTTGACGAGTATGGGTGGGAGGCGAGGCCTCTCTAGCAGCAGTGATGGGGGCATCAAGATGGAGTTCCCGGCTCAGCCATGAGGGTGTCAAGGGGAGAGGCTGCTGTGTCCGGTGCCCATCGCTGGCAACTGCGGTACCCGTCCCGAGCGGGCTGGTTCTGCGGTGTGCTGGTCATCGTGCTTGCTTGCACTGACCTGGACATGGCTCCCTAGCTCCCCCCAAGGACTCTGGGAGCGACTAAGAACCCGTACATAAATACATTTTCTCCCTAGATCCGTTCGAGATCCTCTATTTTCATTCCTCATCCGAAAGCTGCCTTAGGATGCGCCCCCTCCAGGCTGTCCAGCTCGTCTTGCTCTCGTCTGTGAAGACTGGTTGATACCGATGGTAGGACATGACTTCTGTGTAAACGTGGATTCTCGATGACTTGGGAACCAAGGGGCAGCCTGAGATACAGTGGCCTCATCCCTTGGGTCCAGAGCCTAATCCTTAACTGAGAGTTGTTTGTTTTTTTTTTAAAGATTTTATTTATTTATTTGACGGAGAGAGAGAGAGCGAGAGCAGGAACAGAAGCAGGGGGAGCGGGAGAGGGAGAAGCAGGCTTCCCGCCGAGCAGGGAGCCCGCCCGATGCGGGGCTCGATCCCAGGACCCTGGGATCGTGACCTGAGCTGAAGGCAGTCGCTTAACCAACTGAGCCACCCAGGCGCCCTAACTGAGAGTTTTTTGAACGTGACCTGAGGCTCATCAATCAGCCTTCTGACACCCGCCGCCCCCTTCCTTTGTCTTCTCAATCCCTCGGGTCTTCGTCGCTCCCTTCCAGCCTGAGGAGTCCAGGCAGGACGAGGAAGTTAGTCCTCCAGCTGCAGCAAGGACAGCGAAGGGGTCATTCCCGGATTATTTCGACTGAAAATGTAAATAAAAATCCCAAACAAAACAAAAAACCCGGGAGACAAACTGAATTTGTCTGAAGTAGAAGACTTTTCTAGCACTCCCCAGTGGGAAAGAGCACATGATACTTAAAGGTTACCCAATCCTTCATTGAAAAGTTAATTTAACTTCAAAAAAAAAAAAAAAAAACCACAACTTTTGATTGGGCCCGGGGAGGTCAGTAGAGCAAAGGTTTCTATAGCAACCTGGCAGCTCTACCTCTCGTAACCTATGAAATCATTACATTATGAGGTGCAACTGGGTCAGAGAAGAGCTGTGGGAACTGGCTGACCAATGGTTATATAACCGGCAGAAGCGAAGGTTACAGGCCACTCACCAAGGAGACAAGTAGGGATTTACAAAGGCCTGAGGCCGCGTCAGGCTGCCCGGTTGCTAGGAGGGCCTTCCAGGGGAGGGGAAGGGGGCAGGGATCGAGAGCATCTCTGCGGTGTCTCTGGCTTCGGGTCGGGGGTGGAAGGACGGAAGGACAGAACCCGACAAAGCAGAAAGCCGAAGACTGAGGTCTGAAAAGCCTGGTGCCGCTTGGCCTGCGTGATTCCCTAAGAGTCTGCCACCCCGGCAAGAGGGGCAGGTCAGGGGGGCGGATGAGTACCAGCCCTCGGTACTTGAGAGTAAAGCCACGTGTGGGGCAAGAACACACAGGATGTACCTGTAAACACGCACAAAGCCCCAAAACCAAACCGAGGCTTGGGAACCAGAGGGCTTACCAAGGTTAAAAGGGCTAATCTGCCCGGTTGCCACATCCCTTGCTGCCCTCATTCCCCCCCCCCCCCCCCCACGCCCCAACCTATGACAACAACCGTAAGTTCCCATTAGGCCTACAAGTGTCAGGTAGAAAGGCGATGATTCATACAGAGACTGCGGGAAATGAATACCCACCTTTAGTTTCCTTCATCTCAGCGACACCTCTGCAAACCAGATGTAAACAGATTAACCGAATCGCAGAGCCTTCTATAAGGCGGCTCTTTTATTTTACACCTGCGGCTAAGAACGGGCTTTGACTTAGAGAAATTTGTTTCTGGTCTGGGTCATACAATGAAGGACACACACACACACACACACACACACACACACACATCCTATCTCCTTAGCATCTGGTGGGAGGAAACTCTGTCACCTGATTAACATCAGCCCCAGCAGAGGGGCCAGAGTCTCCAACCTCACCAACCGTACCAGTGCTGAGACCACTACCTGGACCCTGGAAGTTGTTCCTTGGTCAACTTCCCATGGGTCTTGAAACCCACCTCTGCCCTCCCCACCCCCCAAACAGCAGACTCAGGCACCTTATTTGTTGTCTTTGATCGCATTTGGCCGAGAGCAGGTAGGAGTAAAGACTGAGAAATGGTGAACCTTATGGGAGTGGTGGTCAGAGGCGTCCGCTGCGGATAATGAGCCCCGCTGCCGCACTCAGGCGCTGGCTCTCGTACTAAAGTCCAGGGTCATTTCCAACTTGCTCAGTGACCGTCAGTCTTCCGTGAGTCATAGCTGCAGCTGAGTCATAGGCAGGAGGAGAGAGACTGTGTTTTCCACTTAATAGGCCTTCTTCTCTCTCTCTCCTCCCGTATTCTCCCGAGCTGCCTGAGGAAGGGGCTCTTACTGTTATGACATGAGATTGTCCTAATGGCTTGGGACACACACAGATCTGTCATTGATCATCTGTAAATTACTTCCTCCGTCTGAGGCTTCATTTCCTTACCTACGATGTGAGGATGAAACAGTACCTCATACTGTATCACAGGATTATTGTGTGAAGTTTGTGAAGTTTAAATGAAATAAACCATGTCAAGCTTGTTTTCAGAGTCCCTGTCACAGAGTAAGTACCCGACGATTATGAATCATGACTAAGTCTTGCCCCCCAATTATTTTTGGAAAGCTTTTTGGAAATCAGTCTATTGTGAGCTTGGTTAATGAGAATTATTTCCTCAGAACCTCATCACCCTGGAGGAGGCAGTGGCCCAATTTAATTTCTGCATCTTTTAAAAGCTAAGGACCAGGGCACCCGGGTGGCTCAGTCGGTTAAGCGTCTGCCTTCAGCTCAGGGCATGATCCTGGAGTCCCAGGGATCGAGCCCTGCATCGGGCTCCCTGCTCGGTGGGGAGTCTGCTTCTCCCTCTGCCTCTTCCCCTGCTTGTGCGTTCTCTCTCTCTCACACACAAATAAATAAATAAAATCTTAAAAAAAAAAAAAAAAAAAAGCTAAGGACCAGCCCTAAGCATGTGTTGGTCACATCAAAGGGCACACAGCCCACAAAGCTGTGCGTGAAACACGGGCCTCTCTCTGTGCCTCCCCTCTGCGTGGTAAGGAACAGATTATGCTTTAACTCCCTTCTGTTAGACTTCTGCTAAGGGCCGAGGTATCCCAGGGTTCTCCACGTTTATGCTGTTGGAATGGTTTGTCCAACCCATTTAGAAAAGTGGTGCTGTTCCTTACTGTCAGTAGAAAGTATCCTTTGGCCACGTGGGTGCCCCCTGGGCTCCCTGTACGCCCGATGTCCCTTATAGGTAGGTGTCTCTTGGTCACTCAGCCAGTGAAACTGACCAGTCCTCAAACTGAAGGCTATTTTGCTAGTTTCTTTCTCTGGAAATAGAGCATTAATCAAGATGTTTCTTACTGCAGGTCTTCCTTCCTTCCTTCCTTCCCCTCCCTCCATTCTTCCTCTCTCTCTCTCTCTTCTTTCTTTCTTTCATTTTTTTTCCTCCAGAGAAAGAAAATTCTGCAAGCGAGCTTCCATGAAGTTGCTGCCAAGTCCTTCCCACACCAGGCTCCGAAAGCCAATTTCAGGGCTGGTTGTGCTTGGATGACCCCCCACCCCCATCCCCGCCAATCAAAATGACCAATTTGCCACATAGCCTTTCAGTCCCAGATTGTAGTCATAAGAAATCGACAGGCTTCCAGGCTCCAAAGGCAGCATTTTTTTTTTTTTTTTCCAGGAACACAGCTTCTGTATTGGTTCACGCACACAAAGCGGAAGGCAAGATCAGCGCGCATGCTTAATTGTCCCAGAATCAGTCATCAAAGAGCTATTGTGTGGGCGCCCCCGAAGCACCCCCTTGTGTTCCGAATGCAAAGAGGAGAGGCACAGAAATGTCGATGAGGAGGCGTGGGCTCAGTGGCCCCACGCGGCTCGCCAATGACGCACCGCCCTCGTGCGCGGTGCCAACCCTCTCCGCGGGGTGACCGCGGGGCGCTCCTGCGGCCCCCCGCCTCTCATGGCGGGACTGCGGCCCTGGGCAGAGCAGGGCCGCAGTCCCGGCCGGGAGCCTCTACAGGTTTCCTCCGAGAAGCTCAGGGACATGTGTTTAAATTGATGGGGCGCCTGGGTGGCTCAGTCCTTAAGCGGCTGCCTTCGGCTCAGGTCATGATCCCGGGGTCCTGGGATCGAGCCCCGCATCGGGCTCCCTGCTCCGCGGGGAGCCTGCTTCTCCCTCTCCTCCCCACGTGTGCACTCTCTGTCACTGTCTCTCTCTCTCAAATATATTTATTTGCTGTCTTTGATCGCATTTGGCCGAGAGCAGGTAGGAGTAAAGACTGAGAAATGGTGAACTTAATGGGAGTGGTGGTCAGAGGCGTCCGCTGCGGATAATGAGCTCTACACCCAGCATGGGGCTTGAAATATTAAAAAATAAATAAATAAATTGAAGTAGATCATTAACACACGCAATGTTATATTGGTGTCAGGTGTGCAACCTAGCGCCCCGACAGTTGGATACGTTACCCAGTGCTCACCACAGTGAGGGGAGTCCCGATCTGTCACCATTCAAAATTATTACAGTATTATTGACTATATTCCCAGTGCTGTGCTTTTCATCCCTGTGACTGATTGATCTTGTAACTGGAAGTTTGCTACTTTCCTCTGTAATGACATTTGTTTTACATTAAACCCTACGGGCTAATATTATTGACCTGTCCCTATGCGCCAGGAATTGTGCTAAGCGCTCAAGTGCAGTATCGTATTTCCGCCCCAAAACAGTGCTGAGAGGAGGAGACTGCTATTTTCCCCATTTTATAGCCGGAGAGATAGAGGCTTAGAGAGGTCAAGTAATGGAGCCAAGGCTACGCATCATAACACACCACTCTCTTAATATTTAACTTACAAGGCTCATCGATCCAATCCAAGAGGAAGACTTCCCAGACTGAAAGGGATGTTCGCACGGACTGGCATCTCTAAGGCAGCATGGCAGAATTCTGTGTGCGTTCATTTATTTTAATCCTGAGAAGATCATTTCCTGCCTTAAAACTTGTAAGTCTATGGCTGGGAGGTTCTGCCCCCTTCTGAATGCTCTCATTGACACTCACCACTACACCACGTTTAGGAGTGGTAACATGATGAGCCACAGCAAATATGCACGGCTTGAAATTAAGAGGGAAAAGGTAGAGATTAAAGAATTAAAACATTAACTGGGGGCGCCTGGGTGGCTCAAGTCGGTTAAGCGGCTGCCTTCGGCTCAGGTCATGATCTCAGGGTCCTGGGATCGAGCCCCGCATCGGGCTCCCTGCTCAGGGCGAGCCTGCTTCTCCCTCTTCCTCTGCCCCTCCCACTCCCCCTGCTCATGCTCACGTGTGCGTGCATGCACGCTCTCTCTCTCTCTCTCTCAAATGAATAAATAAAATCTTTTTTAAAAAAGAGATTAAAGAATTAAAACATGACTGGGAGTGCCTGGGTGGCTCTTTTTTTATTGTTATGTTAATCCCCATACATTACATTAGTTTTAAAGATTTTATTTATTTATTTATTAGAGAGCGAGCGAGAGAGAAACAGCATGAGAGAGGAGAGGGTCAGAGGGAGAAGCAGGCTCCCGGCTGAGTCGGGAGCCTGATGTGGGACTCGATCCCAGGACCCTGGGATCATGACCTGAGCCGAAGGCAGTCGCTTAACCAACTGAGCCACCCAGGCGCCCCATTACATTAGTTTTAGATGAAGTGTTCCATGATTCATTGTTTGCGTAGAACACCCAGTGCTCCATGCAGAACGTGCCCTCCTCAATACCCATCACCAGGCTAACCCATCCTCCCACCCCCCTCCCCTCTAGAACCCTCAGTTTGTTTTTCAGAGTCCATCATCTCTCATGGTTCGTCTACCCCTCCGATTTCCCCCCCTTCATTCTTCCCCTCCTGCTATCTTCTTCTTCTTTTTTTTTTTTTCTTAACATATATTGCATTATTTGTTTCCGAGGTACAGATCTGAGATTCAACAGTCTTGCACAATTCACAGCGCTTACCAGAGCACATACCCTCCCCAGGGTCTATCACCCAGTCACCCCATCCTTCCCACCCCACCCCCCACTCCAGCAACCCTCAGTTTGTTTCCTGAGATAAAGAATCCCTCATATCAGTGAGGTCATATGATACATGTCTTTCTCTGTTTGACTTATTTCGCTCAGCATAATACCCTCCAGTTCCGTGCCTGGGTGGCTCTTGATTTCAGCTCTTGTCTCTTGATTTCGACTCGGGTCATGATCTCAGGGTCCTGAGATTGAGCCTCGCATGGTGCTCCACGCTCAGTGGAGAGTCTGCTTCTCCCCTTCTCCCTCTCCCTCTGCCCCACCCCCCCACTTGCACCCTCTCTCTCTCAAATAAAAAAATGAATGAATCTTAAAAAAAAAAAAGCATTGACTGAATAGATAGGGTGTTCTGGGCTGTTTGGAAAGGATACATCCATTTATTCTATTTGTCCTTTCCAGTTATTCACCAATCTCCTCCCACTGATTTTCGGTTGCATAAAGCCACTTGAGGTAGTGGATCTGTCCTCTATTTCTGTTCCTACCTCACCCCCCCTCCAGTTTCTTCATACTTCCTACTCTCTTTTTCCCCTGCGGCCAGGCACTAGGTGCCCTCTATATCATCCAGGTGAGCCATAAAGCAACACATTGAAGCAACTCATTTAAACCCACATATGGGCAAAAACCACAGAGAGACAATGCTACAATGTACAGGCTGTGGGACCTGTCTGGTCATTTAGGGAATACCTTCTTCAGTTTCCATGCCGATCGCCCGAGTCCCTATTATTTCCGTGAAACAGTCTAGACGGTCCAGTGTTCCTTGGGAGTGGGGTCTGAGCTGATGGATGGAGTTGGGAATCTGGAGAATTGGATTTCAGTCTCAGGGATCCTTTCAGAGGCTCAGTGTTCCCTAGGTTTAATACCTCCCTTCCCGACATACAGAGTGGCTATAAAGACAATATGAGGAAATATGTGAATGTTCTCTGAAAAATGACAAATGATACAGATGGAAGTTATCATTTGTGATGGTTAACTTTCTTTGGCAACTTGACTGCCCAGATATTTGATCAAACCTTACTCTGAGTGTGTCCGTGAGGGTGTTTCTGGATGGGATTAACATTGGAATCAGTAGACAGAGTAAAGCAGATCACCCTCCCTAATGTGGGTGGGCCTCATCTAATCAGTTGAAAGCCTGCATAGACCCCAGAGGGTGATCTTCCCCTAAGTACGAATTCCTCCTGCCCGACCTCATGTGAGCTAGGACATCAGTTTTCTCCTGCTTTCGGACTCCACTGAGACATCAGCTCTTCCTGGGTCTCAAGCCTCCTGGCTCTCAGACTGGAATTACACCATGGGCCCTCCTGGGTCTTCACCTTGCCAACTCACTCAGCAGATTTGGGAACTAATCAATGATATATATATATGTCAATGTATCTATATATATATATCAATATATATATGTATCAACTAATCAATGATATATATATATATATATATATATATATCATTGACTCTGTCTGTCCGGAGAACCCAGACTAATACATCATGATATTTCAGCTGAGGTCCACATCAGTCAATACTCAGCCCTCCACCCTGCTATCAGCATTATCTACACCTGTGAATACTCCTAAATCTCTCTCTCTCACTCACTCCTTAGCTCGTACCTCTCGCTTTTGTTCCAAATTTAGAGTTAATTCGCCCAATATTTATGGAATGCGTGTCCTAGGTACTGTAGAAGAAGTGCTGAATAAGATAAACAAGGTCCCTGATCTCATAGAGCTTCCTTTAGAATTCAAGGAGAGGAAAGAGAACATGAACAAAACAGTAAATATACAAGAAAATATCAAGCAGTGATAAGCTCTGTGATGAAAATGTAACCGAGTGATGTGATAGTGATGGAATCGAGTAAAGGA
The DNA here is from genome assembly GCF_002201575.2 of Neomonachus schauinslandi. Lineage (NCBI taxonomy): Eukaryota > Metazoa > Chordata > Mammalia > Carnivora > Phocidae > Neomonachus > Neomonachus schauinslandi. The sequence continues at coordinate 30,595,798 of NC_058419.1, read as the reverse complement.
GCTCATTTAGTTTGGGAGGCCAGGCCTTTCCCGAGGACATGACGTTTAAGGCGCTAACTGAATGGCAGAAAAGAGCCAACCATGGGAAGATGTGGAGGGAAAGAGTTTGTCAGGCAGAGGAAAGAGCTGAAGCAAGATTCTGTGACCGTAATGTGCTTGGTGTCTGTAAGACACTGAAATCCAGCTAGAGTAACTGGAACATAGTGAGCAAGAAGGGGGATGGTAAAACATCAGGGTATAATGATAGGCAGAGTCCCTACTGTATAAAGCATGTAGGATATGATAGATTTAGATTTTCTTCTATGTGCCAGGGGAAGCCATTGCCAAGTTTTTTTTTAAGTGAGCTCTACACCCAACGTGGGACTTGAACGAAGGACCCTGAGATCAAGAGTCCTGTGCTCTACCAACCAGCCAGCCAGGTGCCCCAGTCATTGACAAGTCTTAAGTAAAGGAATACCATGATCTGATTTATGTTTTTACAAGATTGCTCTGGCCACTGTATGGAGAATGGAGTGTGTGTGTGTGTGTGTGATGAATTAAAGCAGAGAGACCAGTAAGGAGGCCACTGTAGTCATCTGGGAAAGAAATGATAAGTGGCTTGGTCTAACACCGTGGTGGTTGAGATGAAGATAAGTGGATAGATTTGGGATATGTTTTGAAGGTAGAGGAAATAGGACTTGCTAAGAGATTGCAGGTGGGGGTAAAATCATGGACGGAAACAAAGGTGACTATTAGGTTTTTGGCTTGAGCAGCTTGGTACTAAAATGGGAAACACTGCTGGGAGGTACAAGAGAATCAAAAGTACTGTTTGGGAGACATACTGCGTTTGAGATGCCACGCAAGTGGAGAGCTATGGGTATACAAGCCTGAAGTTCATGGAAAAAGTCAATTTTGGAGATAAAATTTTGCGAGTCATCAGCATCTACAGTATTTAAAGCCATGGGACTGGAGGAGATTGCTAGAGGGAATCTGTGGAGAACAAGAGTCCTGGGACAGAGCCCTGGGCACGGCCAACACGTAAAGATTGAGCAGAGCAGTGGGATCCTGCAAAAGGAACTTGGAAGAAGGGGTTGGTGAAGTACGAAGAAGATCAGGGGACTGTTCTCCCAGAGTAAAGTGAGGAGAGTGTTTCACGAAGGGAATTGTGGTCAAGCATGTTAAATGTTGCTAAAAGGTAAAGGAAGAGGCTAGAGAAATGATCACTAGCTTTGGTGATACATCAGATTTATGATCTCAAAGATGACTGTAGTGTCGGCGTGGGTAAGGGATTGAGTGGGTGGGAGATGCTGGTAGGATGGGAAACAGGAGGAAACCAGTTAGAAAATCATTGTCAATTGATTGTTGACAAGGGTACAAAGACAATTCAAGAATATGCTCTTCAACAAATGGTGCGGGGACAACTGGATAGCCACATGTAAAAGAATGAAGTTGGGTCCTTACCTCATACTATATATAAAAATTAGCTCAAAATGGATAAAAGATCTAAATGTAATAGTTAAAACTATAGAACTCTTAGAAGAAAATAGAGGCATAAATCTTTGTGACCTTGGTTAAGCAATGGTTGATTAGGTCTGACACCAAATGCACAACCAACCAAAGAAAAAAATAGATCAATTGGGTATCCTCATAATTAAAATATTTTGTGCTTCGGGGCGCCTGGGTGGCTCAGTCGTTAAGCGTCTGCCTTCGGCTCAGGTCATGATCCCAGGGTCCTGGGATCGAGCCCCACATCGGGTTCCCTGCTCCGCGGGGAGCCTGCTTCTCCCTCTCCCACTCCCCCTGCTTGTGTTCCCTCTCTCGCTGTGGGTCTCTCTCTGTCAAATAAATAAATAAAAATCTTTAAAAAAAAAAGTTTTGTGCTTCAAAGGACATCTTCAAGAAAGTGAAAAGACAACCCACAGAAAGAGAGAAAATATTTGCAAATCATATTTCTGGTAAGGTACCTGTGGCCAGAATATATAAAGAACTCATAGAACTCAGCGATAAAAAGGCAAATTACTCAATGTAATCATGGGCACAAAAGATTTGCATAGACATTTTTCCAAAGAAGCTATACGAATGGCCAATGAGCACAGGATAAGATGCTCAATACCATCAGCCCATCAGGGAAAATGTAAGTCAAAACCGCCATGAGAAACCACTTCACACTCCTAGGATGCCTGTAAGCAAAAGTACAGGTAATTGCAAGTGGTGATGAGGGTGTGGAGCAATGGGAACTCTCCTCGCTTGCTTGTGACAATAGAAAATGGCTCAGTGGCTTTGGAAAACATTTTGGCAATTCCCCAAAAGGTTAAACATAGAGTTATCATATATCCCAGCAATGCTACTCCTAGGTATATACCCCAAATAAACAGAGAACATACTTCCGCCCAAAAATTTGTACGCAAAGGTTCGTAGAAGCATTATTCATAATAGTCAGGAAGTAAAAATGCCGCATATCATGAGTCCATTTATATGAGACATCCAGACGTGGCAAATAATTAGAAAGTAACGTAGGGGGTTCTTAGGGATGGGGGGAGGGGCCGGTAGGATGGCTAATACCTATGGGTTTCTTTTAAGGGGGATGAAAATGTTACAATGGATCCTGTGGATAGACGCACAAGTCTGTGACCATACTTCAAAACGCTCAACTGTACACTTTCAGGGGGTGACGTGTATGGTATGTGAATTATGTATCAAAGCCACATCTCCAGGGGCGCCTGGGTGGCTCAGTCGGTTAAGCGACTGCCTTCGGCTCAGGTCATGATCCTGGAGTCCCGGGATCGAGTCCCGCATCAGGCTCCCTGCTCGGCAGGGAGTCTGCTTCTCCCTCTGACCCTTCCCCTCTCATGCTCTCTGTCTCCCATTCTCTCTCTCAGATAAATAAATAAAAATCTTAAAAAAAAAAAAAGCCACATCTCCATACACCCCAACTATCACCCAGCCCTTCCCCCCTCCATTTGTTCAGTCTCAACTGCCTCCCTCCCATGTCTCCGTGTGCAGATCTCATCCAGCCTCATTTCCATTCGCTTCCTGATGGGCAGATATTTTAACTTGTATTGTAGTTATTGGTCTTTGTTTTATGTTTCCCGCCCCTTATTACACTTAAATTCCTCGAGATCCTAGTTCACATCCTGCTTTGCCACAGCCCTGCGGCACCGGGTGGGGCCACAATTCAGAGCTGAAATGCCTTCACCTTGAACTTAGAGGGCCCCGTGATAGGATTTTTCCTCCAGCCTCTTTTTTATCTTTGAAGTGCTACAGTTTTTAGTTACTGTAAACTTTGGGACTTAGTTCTTAGTCAATCCTGAAGCCTCAATAGTTGTTTCCTAGCCATCTCTGGATTCCGGCTGAGCTTTGAGCCTTTTGTTAGTCATATGGTCTCAGAATGCTAGGACTTCTAATCTTTCACTACCATTCAATTAAACCTGTATATATATGTATGTAATTAAATAAATAAATAGAGAGAGAGAGAGAGACTGAGAAAGGAAGGGAGAGAGGCAGGGACAGAGGATGGGAGGGAGGGAGGAAGGAAAGAGAGAGCATCTATTGTGTGCCAAAATACCAAGATGTTGAAGTCATAAAGAGTTACGTGTCCTCAGTCTTAGGACGCCTGGGTGGCTCAGTTGGTTAAGCGTCTGCCTTTAGCTCAGGTCATGATCCGGGAGTCCCGGGATCGAGCCCCGTGTGGGGCTCCCTGCTCAGCAGAGAGTCTGCTTCTCCCTCTCCCTCTGCCTCTCCACCCCCCATTGGTGCTCTCTCTCTCAAATGAATAAATAAAATCTTAAAAAAAAAAAAAAAAAAAGAGTTCCCAGTCTTTGTGGGTGCACGTGAAGGTGGGCATACACAGACGGGATAGCAACACACAGAGGGAGTAGCAACCAGCGCTGACCTCCTCCAGCCGACTCCCCCCAAGTACAGGGAACCTTTCAGCTGCCCGCATATGCTCTGAGGCCACGTCTATTTCACAGATTGGCTTGCTTAATTTCCAACCACATTGCTTTTCTTTTTGTTGTTGTTTTGTTTTTCAACTCCGTTGCTTTTCAAGTGTCTTATTCTCATCAAGTATATGAGTTCGGGTTATTTTTTTTCCTTGATCATGTATTAACTTGCTCTTACGCAGACTGATTTTGTTTATTGATTTATTTTAGCCTTTCTGTAGTCCCTTTGCTAAAGTTTGAAAACAAATATGTTGAAGCCTATGAATTCTTAATAGAGATGACATGATCTCTAGCCATCTAATCGAGTGACACTGCATTTCATGAATAACGTACAGAAATAGAAAATGCCCATTTTATTATCACTGGCGTTATCTGATCACACTTAAGAATGTTTTCGCCAACTGAGGGCAAAAGCTATGTTTAAATATAGGCCACAGATGCCCTGAGAAATAAAGGGGACAAAACCACAGATTTGCGAACTCAGGAGTTATCCAATATGTACTTCTTTTGAAGGCACATTTACTTATTTTCCTGAACTTAACCATAAATATAAAAGTTAAGAGAATCCTTAAATAGTTTGAGGTAATCACAACTCTCTTTATATTCCCACAATTCTCTTTTGCTTCACTTGGTACCAACACAGATTTGGGGGAAAGAGAACTCAAATGGGTAAAAGATATACACCACGCAGGGAAACCAACCACTGGACATACCTGAGGGAGTCCTATTCTGAGTAATGGAGGGTAGGAGAGAATGTATCATTTACTATATTTGGGTCCTTAAAAAATTTCCCTTAAAAATGTACGAATCCGCTTTCTTGCCCTTGTCCTAATACTCTTGTTTAAAAATCTCAGCTCCCCAGATGCCTGGGTGGCTCAGTCGGTTAAGCGTCTTGACCCCAGGGTCCTGGGATCGAGCCCCACATCAGGCTCCCCGCTGAGCAGGGAGCCTTCTTCTCCCTCTGCCTGCCCCTCTCTCTCTCTCTGACAAATAAAAATAAAAATCTTTAAAAAAATAAATAAAAATCAATATCTCAGCTCCCCATTATCTCTACCTCTTCTGCCTATGTGTCCTCATATCACTTATCATCAGCTCATACAGGAAATGATCTTGCTCCTTGTCTGCCCAGCCCCATTCGAGTCAGTTTCACGAGGCAGGGATGTTTTTCCCCCATTTTATCCACGACTGTGTTTCCTTCCATGCCTTAATCACAGTAAAAACTAAACCACATGCTAAACATGCAAGTCATTATGTAAATAAACTTTTTAAATTTTGGAATAGTTTCAGAGTTGAGAAAAGATTGCAGAGTACAGAGATTTCCAGTTGACTTCCTCTCCCTGACGCCCAGTTTCTCCCACTGTTACCATCGCTCACTGGAATGAGGCATTTGTTACAATTAGAGAACCAATATTGACACATTACGATTAACTACAGTCCAGGGTTTATTCAGATTTCCTTAGTTTTTACCTACTTTCCTTTCTCTGTTCTAGGATCACACTGTGATAGCACATTACATTTAGTCATTGCCTCCTTGGACTCGTCTTGGCTGTGAGAGTGTCTCAGACTTTCCTTGGTTTTGAAGACCCTGATAGTGTTGATGTGGAGAGTCAGGTATTTTTTAGCCTGTCCCTAGTTGGGATACATCTGATTTTTTTTTTTTTTCACACAACGGTATGTCAAATGTATTCAGTAAAAAATTAAAAATAATTATAGGGGCACCTGGGTGGCTCAGTTGGTTAAGCAACTGCCTTCGGCTCAGGTCATGATCCTGGAGTCCCAGGATCGAGTCCCGCATCGGGCTCCCTGCTCAGCAGGGAGTCTTCTTCTGCCTCTGACCCTCTCTCCTCTCATGTTCTCTCTCTCATTCTCTCTGTCTCAGATAAATAAATAAAATCTTTGAAAAAAATAAATAAAAATAATTATAGCTTTATAATAAATCTTGATTTCGTGGGGGGGAGGGGTAAATCCTGCATTCATTATTAGTATTTGGTGCTATCCTGGCTATTCTTGGCCTTTTATTCTTTGGTATAAATTTTATAATTAGCTTTTGAAGGAAAAATTTTGTTGGAATTGTATTGGATTTACATCTGATTTTTTTTTTTTTAATAGGCTCCATGCCCAACATGGAGCCCAGTATGGGGCTTGAACTCATGACCATGAGATTGAGTTCAAGAGTCAGATGCTTAACTGACTGAGCCACCCAGGTGCCCCCACATGTGATTTTTTTTAACATAAGTTTATAAAAAGGTGTGGGTGGGGAGAGGAAAACCACAGAAGTCAAGTGCCGTTCTCACATCATATCTAGGGTACATGCTATCAATGTAACTTATCGCTATTGATGTTGACTTCGGTCACCCGTCTGGAGGTAGTGTTTATCAGCTTTCTTCACTGTAACGTTACTCTTCCCCACCCTCCCGTTCCATACCACACTCTCTAGCACTATGCCCCGCCCATGCTTCAAGAATAGGGAGCTATGTTCCACCTCTTTAAGGGCGGTATATCTACATAAATTACTTGGAATTCTTCTGCATGGGAGATTTGTCTCTCTCCTCTCATATTTACTTATTTATTCAATCATTTATTTATATCAGTATGGACACATAGATATTTCTTTTTTACTTTGGGTTATAATCCAATGCTAGCATTTCATATTTGGCTCAGCTTTGTTCACTGGAAACTCTTTCAGATTGGCTCCAGTGTCCTTTGGACATCTGCCCCATCATTTGGGGATTTTTTTTTTTTTTTTTTTTTAGCACTTCCCTACGTTCTGGCACTACAAGATGTCCAGGTTCATCTCTTATATTCCCTGCCCCCATCCTAGAATCAGCTATTTCTCCAAGGAGCCTTGGTTCCTTTGATTGGAGAATAGCTTTACAAACCAGTATCAGGGAATTGGGTGTGCTCATTGCTACTGGGCTGTGGTTGCTTCTGGGCCCCTTCAGTGAACAGAGCTAGGAAGGATCTGCCTATGTATCAACCCCTGTATACACACGTAGCAGTAATTATTTCTGTATCCACCCACCTGTATCTGTATTAAGCTGAACATGAGTTCATACTGGTGTCTCCAACTCCAATTCATTATCACACGGGTCATTCTAGGGTCCTCCCCTTGCTTCTCAGTAGCCTCCCCCTACAACCTCCCACTACAGGCGGGAACCGGGCTTCCACCATCTGCCATCCATTTACTTACTTTCTCCATGTAGACCTGCACGGCAGTTTCAGAATTGTACCTGTGCCCCCATGGGAAACAACCAGAGTAGAATATTTATGCGCTCGTTTGTCTTTAGCTTTATATTAACCAGACAAAACACCATCTTGCAAAGTTACCTGGGTCAGCATCATTTTCCCCACACTCCCTTCAGGGCAGCCATGCCATCCATTAGTAATACAGTGCCATCCATTACTCACAGTCTGCATTTCACCCTTGGATCCTCCAACTTCCTGGTTGATTTTTTTAAAAAATCTTTTTTCACACATTAAGGTTTTACTCTTTGTGCTGCAAAGTTCTAAGGATTTTGACAAAGGCAAAGCATCACATATCACCACCACAGTGCCATACTGATTAGCTCTGTCTTACTAGAAAAATCTCCTGTGCCTCCCTAGTCAAGTTCTCCTCCTCTCTAAACTACTAGCAATCATGAACCTGTTTTCTACCTCTCTAGTTTTGCCTTTTCCAGGATGTCAATGAATGGAATCATACATTATGTAGCCTTTTGGTCCAACTTCTTTCAATTAGCAAAATACATCTAAGATCCAACCATAATGTTGTGTGGAGTCGTAGTTGATTTGTATCGTTGAATGCCATTGCATGGAAATACCACAATTTGTTCATCCCCTCACCTATTGAGGGACACCTTGGTTGCTTCCAGTTTTAGCTTCAATACAACTCTGTATTTGTTACAACTTGAAACTTAAATTCGGGAACACTTGCTGGGTGTTGCCCTAACCGACCCGGAGGTTTTTAGTACTTCTAAGGCGATCGGATCTCTGCTGCTCAGCGGCGCTGCAGTTTGAAATGAAAGGGTGGTGTTGATGGAGTAGGAATAGATGCACATTACCAAACAACTGAAAGGTTGCAAGTAAGGAATCTAAATTTGAAGTTTCAGAGATAATTGGTGCAGGAGCATGAATATGAATGTGTTATTGTGGCTCTGTGACTTATTCATAACTAAGGAAATACTATTATCAGTTTTAGAAAAAAAGGTCACCGTGTTATTAATTGAAAAGATGATGCATCCAAATGTTAAAGGAGATTTCTAAAAGAAAATATGTTTAATAGCTGTAATCAGAGTTAACTTTCTTTAAAAATGTTAAATTTATCACAGCTCAAGTGGAGTATTTTTAATTATAAAGCACCGAAATTCCAAGTCCTGTAAAGAAGTGTTCTTTCCATGTCACAGTTTCATAATTACCATTAACTGTATTTCAAATACTTGACATTATTACCTAAAAGCTTGAGTAAAAGTTTAGCTGTTTTTCTACAAGGGGCATTTTAATAGATCTAAGAAAAAAACTTGAAAATGTGTTATGTAAGCATGTTCCCTCAATGTTGAGTAGGCATATGAAATAAAACTAAAGTATGTCTATGCAGGAACAACTTGTCACTGTAAGTTATTTCATACCCACTTTTGACTTTCTGGTCCATATGTTATTTTGATGCTAGTGACATTGATGGCAAGTGACTGTGCTAAACACAAGGGAAAATAAACGAAACAATATCAAAAATTGAAAATGATGCCAAAGCATGACTCATATTATCCTGAAGATAAATCACTTTAAAATGAAATGAAATTAAAAAGTCCAATATAGGGGCGCCTGGGTGGCTCAGTCGGTTAAGCGTCTGCCTTCGGCTCAGGTCATGATCCCGGGGTCCTGGGATCGAGTCCCGCATCGGGCTCCCTGCTCCGTGGAAAGTCTGCTTCTCCCTCTCCCACTCCCCCTGCTTGTGTTCCTGCTCTTGCTCTCTCTCTCTCTGTCAAATAAATAAATAAAATCTTTAAAAAAAAAAAAGTCCAATATAGAATCTACATGCATAAAAAGATAAACAGAATTTGACCCTATATATTTTTTGTTTTATTCTTTTTTTTTTAAATTGTTTTGGGTTTTTTTTTTTTTCCTCTCCAAATTTTTATTTCAATTCTAGTTAGTTAACATATAGTGCAATATTGGTTTTGGGAGTAGAATTTGGTGCTTCATCACTTACATATAACACCCAAGTGTTCATCATAACAAGTGCCCTCCTTAATCCCCATTGCCCATTTGGCCCATCTTCCAGCCACCTCCCTCTATCAACCCCCAGTTTGTTCTCTATCATTAAAAGTCTCTTGGGGCGCCTGGGTGGCTCAGTTGGTTAAGTGTCTGCCTTCGGCTGGATTCATGATCCTGGAATCCCGGGATCGTGTCCCACATCGGGTTCCCTGCTCAGCGGGGAGTCTGCTTCTCCCTCTGCCCCCTGCCCTGCTCTCGAGCTCTCTCTCTCAAATAAATAAATAAAATCTTTTTTTAAAAGTCTCTTATGGTTTGTTTCCCTCTCTCTTTTTCCCCCTTCTCCCCTGTTCATCTGTTTTGTTTCTTAAATTCCACATAATGAGTGAAATTATATGATACTTATCTTCCTCTGACTGACTTATTTCGCTTAGCATAATACTCTCTAGCTCCATCCACATCATTGCAAATGGCAAGATTTCACTTTTTTGATGGTTGAGTAATATTCCATTATATATATCTATACACCAAATATATATATATATATACACACATATATATGGTGTGTATATACACACACACACACACACACACACACACACACACCAAAGAAGATATATATACCATATCTTCTTTATGCGCTCATCAGTCGATAAACAGTTGGGTTCTTTCCATAGTTTGGCTATTGTTGATAATGCTGCTATAAACATTGGGGTGAATGTACCCCTTTGAATCTGTATTTTTGTATCCTTTGGGTAAATGCTTAGTAGTGCAATTGCTGGATTGTAAGGTAGTTCTATTTTTAACTTTTGGGGGGAACCTCCATACTGTTTTCCAGAGTGGCTGCCCCAGTTTGCATTCCCACCAACAGTGTAAGAGGGTTCCCCTTTCACTGCATCCTCACCCAACATCTGTTGTTTCCTGTGTTGTTCATTTTAGCCATTCTGACAGGTGTGAGGTGGTATCTCATTGTGGTTTTGATTTGCACTTCCCCAACGATAAGTGATGTTCAGCATCTTTTCATGTGTCTGTTAGCCACCTGGATGTCTTATTTGGAAATATATCTATTCATATCTTCTGCCCATTTCTTAACTGGATTATTTGTTTTTGGGGTGTTGAGTTTGATAAGTTCTTTATAGACTTTGGATACTAACCCTTTATCCGATAGGTCATTTGTAAATATCTTCTCCCATTCTGCAGGTTGCCTTTTAGTTTTGTTGATTGTTTCCTTTGCTGTGCAGAAACTTTTTATCTCGATGAAGTTGCAATAGTTCATTTTTGCTTTTTTCCCCCTTGCCTCTGGCGACACATCTAGTAAGAAGTTGCTGCGGCTGAGGTCACAGAGGTTGCTGCTGGTGTTCTCCTCTAGGATTTTGATGGTTTCCTGTCTCACATTTAGGTCTTTAATCCATTTGGAATTTATTTTTGTGTAAGGTGTAAGAAAGTGGTCCCAGTTCATTCTTCTGCATGTGGCTGTCCAGTTTTCCCAACACTGTTGAAGAGACTGTCTTTTTCCCAGTGGACATTCTTTCTTGCTTTGTCGAAGATTAGTTGACCATAGAGTTGAGGGTCCATTTCTGGGCTCTCTATTCTGTTCCATTGACCTATGTGTCTGTTTTTGTGCCAGTACCATACTGTCTTGATGATGACAGCTTTGTCATAGAGCTTGAAGTCGGGAATTGTGATGCTACCGGCTTTGCTTTTCTTTTTCAACATTCCTCTGGCTATTCAGGGTCTTTTGTGGTTCCATACAAATTTTAAGATTGTTTGTTCTAGCTCTGTGAAAAATGCTGGTGGTATTTTGATAGAGATAGCCTTACATGTGTAGATTGCTTTGGGTAGCATAGACATTTTAACATTTGTTCTTCCAATCCATGAGCATGGAACCCTTTTCCATTTCTTTGTGTCCTCTCCAATTTCTTTCATAAGTGTTCTGTAGTTTTCAGAGTACAGATCTTTTACCTCTTTGGTTAGGTTTACTTCTAGGTATCTTATGGTTTTAGGTACCATTCCTTGATTTCTTTTTCTGCTGCTTTGTTATTGGTGTATAGAAATGCGATAGGTTTCTGTACATTGATGACCCTACGTTTTGCAACAACAAAAAAAGAAAATCTATAAAATGTATAAAATATTTTATCTTTTAGTTTCAATAAGCATTACTTCATGCTTACTATGCAATATGCTTTCCCCTGTATATTATATTGGGCTTCCCTTAATGATATATTTTTCTGATTTTAAAAGTAATGTATACTCATTCTAAAAAATTAAAATTAGAAGTTACAAAGAAGAAAATTACAATTATCCAGAAGCCCACTACCCAGAAGTCACCATTATCTTTCCTAGTCTGATTTTCACAGTTGGGGGGGGGGTGTTAAGCAGTTCAAATATTGTGGGGAAAATTAGACATATATACTGAAAGTGACAAACACACATCTCCTTCCTTTCTCTCTCATGAGGACTACAGCCCAAGAAAGTAAGATAAAAACATAGATCAAGAATGACGTTAATAGTAAAAACACAGAGAGTAGGTGCATGGATAAAGAAAATGTGGTATATAACATACAATGGAAGACTGTTCAGCCTCAAAAAAAAAAAAAAAAAGAAGGAAATTCTTCACCATGCAACAACATGGATGAACTTTGGGGACATTATGTTAAATGAAATAAGCCAGTCACAAAGATGAACACCATGATTCCATTTGTATGAGGTATATAAAATAGTCAAATTCATAGAATCAAAGAGTGGCATGGTGGTTGCCAGGGGCTGGAGGCAGGGGGAAATGAGAAGTCACTAATCACTGGGCAGAAAGTTTCCATTAAGCAAGATGAATAAGCTCTAGAGATTGGGTGTACAATATTGCACCTATAGTTGGCAGTAATGTATTGTACACTTAGAAAGTTGAGAATTGCATCGACATGGATGGAATGGAGGGGATTATGCTAAGTGAAGTAAGTCAAGCAGAGAAAGACAATTATCATATGGTCTCACTCATATGTGGAACATAAGGAATAGCTTGGAGGACCACAGGGGAAGGGAGGGAAAACTGAACGGGAAGAAATCAGAGAGGGAGACAAACCATGAGAGACTCTGGATTCCGGGAAACAAACTGAGGGTTACAGAAGGGAAGGGGTGGGGGATGGGGTAACCAGGTGATGGGCATTAAGGAGGGCACGTGTTGTCATGAGCACTGGGTGTTATATGCAACTGATGAATCATTGAACACTACATCAAAAACTAATGATGTACCATATGTTGGCTAATTGAAAATTAAAAAAAAAAGTTGAGAAGGAAGATCTCATGTTGTGTTCTTACTGCAATAAAATAAAATTTTGAAAAAACTAAAAAAAACTTCCCATTTAATTTTTAATGATTACAAATATATATGGGAAGAAAAAAACTAGGAAAGATAATGGTGATTTCCGGGTAGTGGGGTTCTGGGTAATTTTAATTTTCTTCTTTGTCAACAACCATGCTGCAAAGAAGAGTTTTCACTTTTGTTTCACTAAAGATATGCCATTAGTATAATTAAAGAAAATTATACTCTTCCAGTTATAAGACAAATAAGTCACAGAGATGAAAAGTACAGGCTAGGGAATATAGTCAATAATAATATTGTAATAGCGTGGTATGGTGACGGATGGTGACACTTGTATGTGGTGAGCACTGAGTAATGTATAGAATGATTTTATTTATTTATTTATTTATTTTTAAAAGATTTTCTTTTTAAGTAATCTCTACATCCAACATGGGGCTCGAACTCACAACCCTGAGATCAAGAGTTGAATGCTCTACAGACTGAGCCAGCCAGGCGCCCCACCGTATAGAATTATTGAACCAATATGTAATACACCTGAAACGCATATGACATTGCATGTTAATTATACTTCAACCAAAAAAAGGAAATAAGACCTAAAAAAAGAAAATTATACTGCAATCAGAAAGACATTTTCAAAACCACACTACATGGAATCCCGTGTATAACATGTTGAAAAAACGAAACTACAGAGAACTGCATGGGAACAAAATAAGTGAAATGTTATAAATAAAAATAAGCATATGACTACACACCTATTAGAATTGGTAAAATAAAATATAGTGACAACAAATGATGTCAGTGAGGATGAATATCAGTCATCTACGACAGGTGGGGCTTGGCAGATGTCAGGGATATAGGAATTCTCTCTGGCAGCCCCTGCAGATCAAAAATTGCAGGCCTTTGCATGCTTGGGATTCTATGATTTTTCCAAATGTGAGAAAATTGGTATTTGATGAAATGTGCAGATAGCTGCTTGGCGACATTTCCCAGGAGCTGGGGTGCAATAAAAAGTGAACATTTCTAACACATTCCCAGGTTGGCTCCAGTTGCCCAAAAGGAGCATTGTACATTCCCCTCAAAATTAATTAGTTATCCCACTTCTCTTTATACTAGAGATAAATTAAAGCATAAAATTCTTCTTCCTCCCCCAGACCCTTGGATCTAAATTGTATTTTACCCTCCGTTCTTCCTCCGCAAAGCCTTCCTAGACTCACCTTGCCCGCCGTGAGCTCTCTCTTGCTGTGAGAATTCCTCCTGCATTTATGGGACGAGTTCAGATGGCATTCAAAGAACCATGTCATTTCGCACCTTCTTCTGTGTCCCTGTTCTTGCTCTGTTTGTCAAAGATCTGCTACCTTCCCAGTCGGGGTGTACACTCTCTGAGAATAAGATTAGTGTCAGATACTTTAAAGATTTTATTTATTTATTTATTTATTTATTTATTTATTTATTTATTTATTTTGAGAGAGTGAGAGAGCATGAGCAGAGCGGGGAGGGGAGGGGAGGGAAAGAAAGGGAAGGGGCAGAGACAGAGGGAGAAGGAGGAGAAGCACTCTCTACTGCGCAGGGATCCCAATATGGCGCTCGATCCCAGAACCCCGGGATGATGACCTGAGCTGAAGGCAGACGCTTAACCGACTGAGCCCCCCAGGCGCCCCCACTGTCAGATGCTTTAGATATACTGCCTCTTCTACCACCTCAGTGGGTTAGCACAGTTTGGAATCAAACAAATGTCCAGAAACAATTGAGAACAGGCTTGGTGAAGTCATAAACACGATGTCTATGTCGTGTACATTTACGATGTCGTAAATACTTAAAAGCATTTAAAGAGTAGCTATAGGGGCACCTGGGTGGCTCTGTCGGTTTAAGCAAAAGACTCTTGATCTCCGCTCAGGTCTTGATCTCAGTATCATAAGTTCGAGCCCCGTGTGGGGCTCTGCGCTGGTGGGGGAGCCTACTTAGAAAAAAACTAGCTGCAAGAGGGCTCTTGTAGGAGCATTAATTGCAATTTCCTCCTGACACTAAGAGTATAAAGCAAATTATGTGGGGTTCTGTATTTAACCAGCCTGAAGCTTGGATCCATCTCCCCTGGGCCCTTAGCCAGGGATCAGTGAAAACCCAGCCTTGGATGGATGCCTTGTTGGGAAGTGCAAAGCCGGTGTCCAGGTGTTGGTATAGGACCAGCAGCAGGTAGGAGTCTAGTCATCTCCTGAACTGGGGCATGATCAGGGTAAAAGGAAAGTACTCTGCCTAGCGGATTGTGGGATTGTGATTTGTAGTTACCGGAAGGCTTTCTCCTGTCTCTGCCGCACCTGGGATTGCCTCTGTCATTTTATTTACCATGCTGTGTCGTAGGAGGTGGGGCTGCTTTTGTTTCAGGGCTGTCTTCAATTGTTTCTGGGCATTTCTGAAATGAAACTGGGTGGTAGGTCTGCACGCATCGCCCTCAGTCATCTTAGTGAGGACATCAATGTTCTCTGGCCAAAGACTACCAGGAACACACACATACTGATCGAACTGGGTTTATCTCTTGCTGCAGTGAGAGAGAATGTACACCACGGGGAGTTTTGAGGCATCTCAAGAAAGAGGTACTAATACGACTTATTATATTAGGATCCAAGCTTTGGTTGGGTGACTTGACTTGGGTGAAGGTCAAAGGAAGCTGTGCTTCCCTCTAGGGCGGGCACTGTCCGAAAGCAGGACAATCCTGTGATTGTTATCACTGTTGTTATTATTTCTGTCGATTTTATCTGGGGTGGGGGAGGGCAGACGAGAGGGAAACAGAAGCTGCCATTGGTAAAGAAGGAGTGGTCCCTCATATTATCTGAGAGAGAGAGAGAGAGAGAGAAAGAGAGAGAGCCGGTCATTTCTGTGGTTTGGACAATGCTCGTGTTTTGTCTGGGTTCAGACAGTATGGAGTCGTCTTGTTTTTGTCTTGATCCGTCATAGTGACGGAGTTGCCCTGTCTGATATTGATGTCCTGGGAAATTGTTTATGTACAACGGAACACCAAGGCCTAGTCTGGTGTTGCTGCTAGTGCCGGGCCAGCCCCTGGCAACACCGACGCTCGGCTGATGGTACCCGGCTAGCTCCTGGATGCTAAGACATGCTCTTCTCTCTCTTGTTTAGTGGTTCACCAGAAAGCCGTGTGCAAGGGGCTCCCGTATGTGCGTTTCAAATAGGTCTGACCTCCCTTTCCACCCCACAGGCATTTCTGTCTCTAAGTCCATATTCTCTTGCCCCCACTGCATCTCCATCTACCCCCACTGTCTCCATCTACCCAGCCCCTGGCATCTTCCTGGGAACCCCCCCTCCCCCCGCGACCAAGTCCTACCTCTTCCATGACGCTATCTCTGACCATTCCATCCAGAAAGACTTTCTCACTGCTCTGATCTTGAGGTCTTTATTGTTTGCTCTACTTCATTGGCACTTTTCGGGTTATACCAAGGTTGTCTGGCTCACTAGCCTGTCTTAGGGCCTAACACTACGTACAATCTATGTGGGTGGTGCTGAGTGGTGGCATGTACTGCTAATTGCATTTTACCGCAGGAGTCTTCCCTCTCCAGCTGAACTCGAAGCTACTTGAGGGCAGGAATTATGTGCTGAGAGTTCATTTATGCGCCAGGCTCTGTTCTGAGGTTTTGCATTTAACACAACAAGCCCATGAAGTAAGAACTACCATGAGCTCCATTTTCAGATGAAAACAAAACACTTCTTCCCAGCCTCTTCTGTTACCCCTTCTGCCCCTTCCCCGTCCAGGACAGTAGGAGGCTGGTTCATGATGGATAGCAAAAGGCAAGAGAGCAGTATGCATGCATTTTCTCCCCAAATACTGTTCAGGTATAACTCACGTTACATGACACATATTCTTGAAAATAGGCATTAACAAACTGTGCTTGCTTAACCAGAGTAGCTATGTGGGTCAGGGTAACAATGTTGTGAAAGTCTATGAAAACACTATGTGCTGAGTTAGATCAATGTGATTTGGCATGTAGTATCTCCTTAGACTCTCACGATGCTACCCTTATCCTCATTTTGTAGGTAAGGAAACCAAGGCACAGAGTGGTTCCCAGGAAAAGAGGAAGATGGATAAAGAAGTAAAAAAGAGGTTGGACGCCTGGGTGGCTCAGTCATTAAGCGTCTGCCTTCGGATCCAGTTGTGATCCCGGGGTCCTGGGATCGAGCCCCTCGTCGGGCTCCCTGCTCAGCGGGGAGTCTGCTTCTGCCTCTCCCTCTGCTGCTCTCCCTGCTTGTGCTCTCTCACTCTCAATCTCTCTGTCAAATAAATAAATAAAATTTTTTTTAAAAGTTTCATTAAAAAAGAAGTAAAAAAGAGGGGGAAAAAAGTGGGGCTAGAGATCTGATGCAATCCTATTAAAATCCCAATAGCATTTTTCATAGGAATAGAACAAACAATCCTAAAGGTCACATGAAACTACAAAAGATCCCCGAAAGGCCAAAGTAATCCTGAGAAAGAACAAAGCTCTGGGCATTGCACTTCCGGATCTCAAACTATATTATGAAGTGACGGTAAGCCAAACAGGATGGTACTGGCATAAACCGGACACACAGACCAATGGAATAGAAGCAAGAGCCCGGAAATAAATCCACTGATATATAGTCATATTATATTTGACAAGGGAGCCAAGAAGACTCAATCAGAGGATAGTTTATTCAATAAAAGTTGTAGGAAAACTAGATATTCACAGCAAAAGAATGAAATTAAATCCCCTCCTTGACATTGGTCTTGGCAATGAGTTTTTGGATATGAACCAAAAGTACAAACAACAAAAGTAAACATCAACAAGCGGGACTACATTAAACATCTTAGTGCTTTTGCATAACAATTTTTTTAGCAATTGAAAAAATGCAAAGGCAACCCTATGGAATGCGAGAAAATATTTGACAGCCATCTATCTGATAAGGAGTTAATATTCAAAATATATAGGGAACTCATACAACTCAACAGCAAACAAAAACAAAAACAACAAACCAACAGTCTAATTTAAAAGTGGGCAGAGGACTTGACTAGACATTTTTCCAGGGGACACGTCCAAATGGGCAATAGGCACATGAAAAGATGCTCAACATCACTCACTCATCATCTGGGAAATGCAAATCAAAACTGCCAAGAGATATCTCCTCACACCTGTTAGAATGGCTATCACCAAAAAGATAAGAGATGACAAGTACTGGGGTGGTTGTGGAGGAAAGGGAAGACTCGTGCCCTGTTGGTGGGAATGCCAACTGGTGCAGCCACTCTGGAAAACAGTATGGAGGCTCCTCAGAAAGTTAAAAATACAACCACCATGTGATCCTAGCCGTCCTACTTCTGGGTATATATTTGGAGTAAGTAAAATCACTATCTCAAAGAGATTCTTCACCCCCATGGTCATGGCAGCATGATTCACAATAACCAAGACATGAAAATAACCTAAGTGTCCATCGATGGATGAATGGATAAAGAAAATGTGGAATATACAATAGAATGTTAGTTAGCCATAAAAAATAAGGAGATGCTGCCATTTGCGACAACATGCATGGGCCTTGAGGGCATTACGCTACATGAACTAAGTCAGACAAAGAAAGATAAATGCTCTACACTCTCACCTATATGTGGACTCTAAAAAAGCCGAACTCAGAAACAGAGTAGAATGGTGGTTACCAGGGGCTGGGGGTGGGGGGGTGGGGAAATGGGGAAATGTTGATCAAAAGATTCAAACTTTCAGTTCTAAGATGAGTCAGTCTTGGGGCTGCAACGTTCAGCTTGGTGACTGTAGTTAACGGTACCGCCTTATATACTTGAAAGTTGCTAAGAGAGTAGATCTTAAACATTCTCAGTGGAAAAAGTGGTCATGATGTGACACGTTGGAAGTGTTAACTAATCTTGTTAGTTTAACACAAGTGAATGTAATCATTTCCCAATACATACGCGTATCCAACCATCCCATTATAGACCCTGAATTTGCCCGATGTTCTATTTCGATTGTATCTCAATGAAGTTGGGGGAAAAGAGGTCAAGAGGAGGGCCCGAGGTGAGAAAATGGTGGCTGAGCTTTGTAGGGGTGGGTGAGGAGAGGTGAGGGAAGCTCTAGGTGGGCGTCCACCTAGACGGAAGGACAAGGGACAAGGGAGACACCAGGATCATAGCTTTCCTGAAGACACTGGCTAGCCAACCCTCCTGGAATGAGATCGGAGGTCAGAGTTGCCAAACAAACACACAAACACAAAACGACAGCAACAAAACCCCAAAACCCCAAAACCGGGATTTGTCTTCTCTGGCAAAGCCCAGTCTCTACTCCAAAACACAGTCACACCTCTCCACCCAGTGGCAATCTCTAGATAGTGCACTCAGACTGAGTCGGAGCCTAGAAGTGGCAGAGGGGAGTGGCTATGGTTTGTTTTCGTTTTTGTTTTGGGGGGGGAAACTTCTTTTCTTTTTTTTTAATTAACATCTAGTGTATTATTTGTTTCAGGGGTGCAGATCTGAGATTCATCAGGCTTACACAATTCACAGCGCTCACCATAGCACATACCCTCCCCAATGTCCATCACCCAGCCACGACATCCCTCCCGCCCCGCTCCACTCCAGCCACCCTCAGTTTGTTTTCTCTGCACTCTCTCCTCAGGACCTTCCTTCTGTCTCATAACTGCCACCTCTCAGTGGGTGATTGTGTATCAGGTGCTGGAGACACGTTATTGTGCCCACGACGAAGGCCCACCCTGTTCTCACGGAGCTTACAGTGGGAAAGACAGACGAGCAAATCTATCCTTTCAGATGGTGACGAGCTCTATGAAGGAAAGAGATCTACTGCTGTGTAGAGAGTGACTGAGGTCAGAGCAGGCCTCCTGGAGGAGATGACATCGGAGCTGAGACTTGGAGAAGGAGGAGTCAGCTATGGGAAGAGTTGACGCAGGCCCTCCGGATGCCCCTACAGTGCCTTGGTGCTCAAAGGACAACGAACTGCCCTCCGAACATACAGAGCCCTGCTGACTCGTGCCAAGTGCTCACTGGCACTTTGGGGCCGAGAGAGAATATTCTTTCCCATGGGTAGTTACAGCCCCATACCTGGGCACGCAGCTCCGACAGCAGACGGTGGGCTCCATCTCAGCCCACCGTCTGCCTCAGCGGGATGCCCTTGTGTGCAGAGCAAGCTGCACGAGCTCGCATGGGAGTCCGGGGTTAGGACGCTGCCGTGGCTGACTTCAAGCGGATGGAACTGCGTATGCAAGAAAGCGCATCATGCGTTCTGGAAACTTCGAGACCAATGGCAGGCAGAGGCCAGATCACACAGGGCCTTCCAGGGTCGAAGAAGCGGTTTGTATCTCATTTAATCCATGAGAGGCCAGTGAAGGTTTTTAAGCAGAAGGAGTGAAAGAATCTGTTTTTTATATATATATATATATATATATATTTTTTTTTTTTTTTTTAAGATTTTGTTTATTTATTTGACAGAGAGAGACACAGCGAGAGAGGGAACACAAGCAGGGGGAGTGGGAGAGGGAGAAGCAGGCTTCCCGCCGAGCAGGGAGCCCGATCTGGGGCTCGATCCCAGGACCCTGGGATCATGACCTGAGCCGAAGGCAGACGCTTAACGACTGAGCCATCCAGGTGCCCCATATATATATTTTAAATAATATATAAAAGTATATAAAATAATATATTAAAAATATATTTTTTAAAAATATATTTTATATTTTTATGTAAAACATATTTATATATTTTTATAATTATATATTTTAACATATATTTTATATATATATTTGTTTAATCACACTGGTTGCTGTGCAGAAGATCTACTGGAGGGAACAAGACCCCTCTGATACCAGCAACCCTAATTCCATCTGCAACCTGAATTCCCCTTTGCCATGTAAACTCGTAGAGTCCCAGGGTCCCAGGGATGAGGAGGATGCAGCCATCTTGGCCTGGCCAATATTCTGCCTACCACAGAGTGGTTATGACAAAAGTCAGTGGACGAACTCTCAGCTGGGTAAGGAGGCAAAGGAAGAAAATGGTAGGCAGATGAAGAGGGGGTAACTGGTAGGGAAAATGGATTGAAGAAGTGTCTGATGGGACTGCAAAACTACAGTGCTAGAGTAGAAATTGTTTCGATGGCAGTTTCCGGTGATTGAAACAAAAAGACAAGTGTAGAGTCTGATCATAGAGATGAGTATGTGATGTAAGGTTGTGGAGAAGGAAGTCATGGAAGTGAAAGTCCAGGGTGAGAAACGGGTGGTCCGTGTGGATGTTAAGATCACCTGAATGACGTGTGAGCTTCAGGTTAGGGAGGACAACGGAGTCTGGGAGGGGAAGACGGAAACCCCAGGAGCTAGGTGGGCCTGTGAGGGAAGAAGAGCCTTCGGCAGTGCCACCTCACCCAGGACCAGGAAGGATGCAGAGCTGACGATCCACCCCACTCCCAGGGGCTGGGCTCCAGTCCCCGGCCTGTGCGGGGACCCTCCTGGGTCGGGGGAGGCAAGGTCCAGTCCCGAGAGGCTGGCCCTCCTGAAGGTCCCCTTGCCTCCCCTGGCTTCCGCCAGCAGCAGGAGCGGGGACTGGGCTCCAGGCCCTTTACCCGAGGGCTTTAGGCTCCTGCAGGGGGATGGCACCCCCATGTTTGCACCCCTGGAGAGGCTCAGGAAGATGACTGAGGCCCTAGACACTGTCCCAAGGACCTCTGGACCACATGCTTGTCATGAAGAGAGTCTCAGTGTCAGAGCTGGGAGGAGACTCTCCCTCAGTTTTGCTTCAGATTGTTTCCTGAAGGCTCCGCTTTTTCCTTTCTCCACTGTTCGCTGGTGCTAATTAGTTCTCCCTCCCAAATACTTGGAGCCAGCTCCAACCATTGCAGGAGAGGGCTTGCTGTGGTGCGTGGGTGGGGGGAGAGGACCATCTCTTCCAGGGTCCTCCTCACTCCTGTCATTTCGTAGCCACAGTTTCTCCTTGACAGCCGCTCACTCCATGGCAACCCTAGGGCCCTGTCCCTCCTCCCTGAGCAAAGGAGAGGCTCCGGGTGCACACTTCTTTCCCAGAATCTTCATGATCCACAGCAGTCATCATCTCGTGCTTCAACTCTGCTGATCAGTGAAGGAGGCGACTGGAGAGGATAAGACTGAGTAGATACAGAGTCTTGGCGAATCTATTCGAACGCTGACACTGCGTGCAGCTGGGAGAGCTTGGCTCCCCGAGGTCTTAACTCCCT
>NC_058419.1:30564297-30574054 GCF_002201575.2 Neomonachus schauinslandi | reverse complement strand
AAGGGCACAGGAGTGATGGTGGGGGACCACGGACAGTTCTGCCATCTTTGGGTTGCACGCGTCAAACGAGAACAAGGACACGTGACAGTTCCAACGGGACACGGCACTGGTACATTGGAAAGTACCCAGTAAATGTGGTAGATGTGTAAATGCGTGACTTCATGAATACAGCTGATGGGTTTAGGTAGGAGGTGAAGAGGATGGGAGGCAGCTTGCTAGGGGAGAGGGGAAGGGAATGGTGGCACAAAGAGGGATATGTGCTTATACAGGAAGTAGAAGACTTTCTTAGTAATAATTATTAGTAGTAATAATTAATTAGTAGTAGTAGTAGTTAGGGCCTCGATCTGCTTTCCAGGCCTATCTGCCACTCTGCCCGTGCTGGAGCCACTTAATTCCGTGGACAGGTACACACACACACACACACACATCTCTTGTACTATTCATGCTGTTTCCTGTACCTGCAGCGACCTCCCTCCCTAGTCCTCCCTTGCCGTCCTTCATTGCTAGGTAAACTAAGGATCCTTCAGAATCCAGGTGAGATGCCTCCTCTCGAGCACCTTCTCAGGCACCGACCCACTCCCCTCACTCCTGCCACCTAATCATTCTCTCTCCCGTACTCCCATTGCACTTTGTGTTCCCCCCCGGTTTCAGCACTTGCCACCCATGTCATTGGTATCCAAGTGTCCGTTCTGCCCCTCTCGACCATGAACTAGGGCAAGCCCCGAGTCTGAGGCATCCGTGAACTAGCATAAGTCCAGGCATACAGTAGGTGCTCAATACATGCCTGGTGAATGATTGAATGACTAGGGTATGCGGTGTCTGTCCTGGAGCTTCTTGAGTCATCAGATGTTATTAATATGGCTAAGTTGTCCTTTATTTGAGGAGTCAATGCTGAGTTGGTGGTGGGTTTTGTTGGGCTTTTTTACATCGTGTTTCTGGGACTCTCTTCATGTATGGGTTTTGTGAAGGGCAGAGTGCATTGGGCAGGATTGTTCTTAACACGTCCATAGAACTATTGTGAGGTTTCTCATCTCTGATCATAAGAGGTAGAGAAATTTTCTGATGAGTTGGATGCAGTGAAGTGTTGTGCTCACTCATGAATAAAGTGCTTACCCGATAGCTAAACTTATTGACGATAAAATGACAAAAAGAAAAGGCAAAAATCACTACATAAAGGCCAGCATACCCCTCATGCTTTTCTACCAATAGTGGACATTTATTACTAAGTATTTTGACAGTGGTTTGTCTGAGTTCCTTAAATGTCTTCGGGTTAGCTGTTCTGTGTCCACTGCGTGCTGAGTGGCACAGAGAATGGACTCTGAGGGTGTTAAGCCATGTAGCAGTTTGTTGTTAAATTGGGGTCAGGGGTAAGGGATTTGGAGGTACCCTGGACTCGGAATGGAAGCCCACTTTTCATTGTATGGACCGAAGCACTGTTTTAGCATCAAAGCCTATTCTCGCACTACTGTCCCTTGTGTGTGATTTAGCCCCTAGTGACTCAGCTCTGAAATGGCTAGTCACAGTAATCGCCAATCATTTCATAGCCATGGTCTTTTAATGACAACTTCCTAATGAGCTCATCTTTGGGAGGCCCAGTGGCAGAGCTACGGGCTTTTCTGAAGAGATTTGAGAGATGTGGCCAGCCAGAGAGCATTATTTACTTTGGGGGAGCTGTGAGTCTCAAGACCCGGCCGAGACTGTCTGGGGAGTACTTGCACTAACAAACTTTGTCAAAAATGTCATACTTGCCATCCCAGGAATTTAGCAATAACAGCCTCTCAGTCCTGAGCAGAGCAGGACTGAGAGGCTGGCGACTGCTGAGTTTAAAGTGACTGAAGGCAATAGTAATAATATAAATAAATAAACAAACAAACAAACAAACAAAGTGACTGAAGAATTAGTATCTATGGACGGTCTGCAGGGAACTACTCTGGGGAGAATATTTTTGAAGAAAAAACCCTGAGGATACCCCGAAGTGGAATCTGCTATGATGTGTTACAACTGATGGTAAAAATATGTGTGGAGCAGAAAAAGGGTTAGCGAACAAGTGTTCAAAAACTTGTGAAAATGTAAGGTCTTTAACTCTAATAGTCATTCATGATGTTATTTATCAGCAGTTACGCTGAAGATGCTTGAATGTCTCGTGCATTCCTACATCAATGGGGAACTTCATTCACTCGCGTGAATTTAACCGCTGCAGTTCTGGGAACCTCTGTCAGAAATGGAAGCTGGATATCCTGACTTGTACTATCGCACAGCAATTCGATGGCTTCACAGTGGTAAAGGAATGTGTGAGTGTGTGTGTGTGATTTTTTTGAGCTCGAGGTGGAGACTGAATTTTTTTTTTTAAAGATTTTATTTATTTATTTTTAGAGAGCGAGCGAGCGAGAGAGAAACAGCATGAGAGGGGAGAGGGTCAGAGGGAGAAGCAGGCTCCCCACTGAGTGGGGAGCCCGATGTGGGACTCGATCCCAGGACCCTGGGATCATGACCTGAGCCGAAGGCAGACGCTTAACCATCTGAGCCACCCAGGCGCCCGAGACTGAATTATTTTTGATTGAGAAAAACCTCCTGCAACTGTTATTATTGAACACTGGATGTTTTCGGAAATTAGCTTTTGTTGTGGATTTGGTAATATTTCTTAATGAATTCAAACTAAAACTACAAGGCAAGCAGTGCTTATATACAAAATTTATACTGTGGCAAAGTCATTCCAATGACAACTAACATTGTTTGAATCAAAGTAATGTCAGGCTGCTTTATATACTTTCCATGCTGTCAAAAGTTAAAGTAAGCGAGATCTCTAGTCTCACACAAATTTGCAGTGGCTATGTATCCAAGCTCGGGCCATAGTTCCAGCAGCTTTTTTCAGACCGCTGTGCAAGTACAAAGGAAATTTTCATATTTCAAAACCACTTAACTGTCCAGTTGAAGAGCTTCCCCATAAACTTCAAATGGAAGTGATTAATCTGCAATGTAATGACATGATAAAAGCAAATATCAAAAGAGGACTCTAATAGAATTCTTTAAATGTCTTCCAAGTGATGAATAGGCTCAATGAAAATCATATGTTTGGGGATTGATATCAGTATTTAGAAGTACTGACCTAGTGGGTTGACATCGATATTTGCCAATATCTCTGTGAGAAGACATTTGCAAAGATGAACTGTGGAAGACCTCATTAGAGATCAACAGATGAACATATGCAATCAATTTTGATGAGAGAGAACACTGTGAACCCCAATTAAAATGTTATTCTCCCGAAAGAATTCCATTCTTCTCATTAATAGGCCTTTATTATAAAAAAAACTATATGCAATTATTATTATATTTTTAGTTTCAACAATCAAATATTTGTGGAAGTTTGTTTTCTCTCTTTTTATGTAAGTACCTACGTGATGGTCTCATCTTTACCTCTGAGCTTCCCCAAACCCAAATGTTCACTCTCTGTTCCCAATGTAGGTGGTGGATGTATTGGACCACTATACTTTCTCAGGCACTGGTAAAATTAAAGGGACAGGAGTCGTGTGGACCTGAGAATCGTGGAGGACCCTAAGGCCTCGAAGAACAGGGAGGTAACCACGAGCAACCCTAGAACCTAAGGGCCTTGGCCACTCATTGGAGGCTGAGCATGTCAATCCTCGCTTCTCGACAAATGAGCCTGGAGGTCCAGCAGCGGGGCCGCGGCCCATTGTTGACGCGTCTGTCCCCGCCCGCCATCACTGGTCTAGGGGGACCTTTGTAGCCTTGTCTACTGTCACCTGAGGCGAGGCCTGGGTGGGCCGCTGGTGACATCCACCCCCTTCCCTTCCCTTCGCCTCCTCCCCGAGGCCTCCTCAGGCACCGCCACAGACTGTCCTCCCCTCCGTGGCCGGCTCCTCGGCGGCCCCGTCCACCTCGCATCGGGCCCCGCTGCCCACGGCCTCGGGTCTGCGGTAGCCCCCTCGGTGGCCACCATCTTTGCCATTGGCGTCGCCTCAGCCTGGTGGCCGCCCCAGTGAGGTACTGCTCAGGGCCATGTCCGCCTCCAGGGATCCAGACCGGGCCCCAGGTGGCCAGGATAGCCCCGTGGGTGCGGCGGGGGTGTGGGCCCCGGAGGCCGGAGGCGGCAACGGGGTGGCCCTCGAGTCCGGGCTCCCCTGGATTGAGGTGGCCGGAGTGGCGGGGCCCGTGGGAAGCCTTGGGGTGGAGCTGGTGGCCCTCGAGTCCGCGCCCCCCGGAATAGAGGTGGCCCTCGAGTCCGGGAGCCCCGGAATGGAGGTGGCCCTCGAGTCTGGGTCCCCCCAAATGGAGGTGGCCGTCGAGTCCGGGCTCCCCTGGATTGAGGTGGCCGAAGTGGCGGGGCCCGTGGGAGGCCTCGGGGAGGCTGCGCTGGGTCCGGGTCTGGGTCTGGCCCGCGGCCCGGGGGGCGGGAGCGCCGAGGCCGAGGAGGACGACTCGGACTTCGGGCCGGCGGAGGAGGATGGCGCGGAGCAGCTGGAGGAGGGCCTGGACCTCCTGGTGGACGCCCACCAGTTCCCCATGGTGGGCTTCCGCTTCCTGTTCATGGACCTGGTGCATTCGCTGCTGCACCGCATCTACTACAACAACCACATCCTCGTGCGGCCCCGCTGCGGCCGCGTGACGGTCTGGCCCCAGGCCCGGCCGCCCGACGGCCCCCGCTGGCACCCCTCGCCCCCCGCCACCCCGCCGGCGTGGGCAGCAGCGGCCGTGGCCAGCGAGTCCGGGGGCTCGTCCGAGGAGGAGGCCGCCTGGGAGACGGCGGAGGAGCCGGACGAGGAGTCTGAGGAGGGCCAGGCGACCAAGGGTGAGGAGGGCCGGGCGCGCCCGGGGGGCGGGGGCTGCGGGCGGCCCTGCAGGCGGCGCGGGCGCCGAAGCCGGGGTCGGGCTTCCCGCAAAGCCAAGGCCGCGGGCCCGAGCGGGAACCCCACGCCCTAGGGACCGACGGCTTTGAGAAGGAAGCGTGAGGCCCCCTGGCAGCCTCGGCTGAGACCGCTGAGCGCCAGGCGGCTGTCCGCGCAGGGGGGCGGGGCGGGGGCGGGGCCTGAAGGACTGGAACGAGCCAATGGCACACCTCGTTTCTGTGCGTGGCTTTTAAAACTGTCAAGAGTCTCCGAACGTTCATCCCCGAACCTTTTTTTAAACATTTTTTTTTTAAGATTTTATTTATTTATTTGAGAGAGAGAGTGAGAGAGAGAGCGCAAGAGGGGGTAGGGTTAGAGGGAGAAGCAGACTCCCTGCCGAGCAGGGAGCCCGATGTGGGACTCGATCCCGGGACTCCGGGATCATGACCTGAGCCGAAGGCAGACGCCCAACGACTGAGCCACCCAGGCGCCCTCATCCCCGATCCTTACGAACTGACACGCGAGCGCCTGGTACAAGTGAAATATTCAGGGGTTGAGGAGCTAATGAGCTTCACCGTAGAATGTGTCGTTGAGGCACAACATCTTGGCGAGAAATCTCTGACAAAACCTTACGGAAGGCAGCAGGCCCTGATGATTCTGATCCCTTCTTCTCAGAAGGGCCCGAAATAGTCAGCAGCACAGGGTGGCAGGGTGACCGACTGTTAAGAATGTCACCGTGAGAGTAAGTGATCAAGCGGCAGAACGGTGAGGGCCATGGAGGGGTCGTATCAACCCATGGGAAGCTTCCCACCTCTCCTTTTCTGAGTTACTTCTATCCTCCTGCTTCTCCTGCGGGTAGAGTACTGGGTGTCACTATTCATCATGCATCGGGATGGTTTTCCCTGTGAATGTCCGCTCCAAAGTCTGTGTTATTCTTTACCAAAGGAACAACTCAATATCAGCATGAGAAGTCTGACAAAGAGGCCTGCGACTCTGAAAGGGAGGAAAAAAAAGACAAGTTCAACAAAAAACAAGAAGGACCCGACTAAAAACGATCTGCCCCACCAGAGAACAGGCCCAGAAAATCCAGGTATCGGTACAGCTTTGCACATCACCCCACCATTCCTGGCATTTACCTGTTACTGACAGGCTTTTTTTTTTTTTTTTTTCAATTCTCCCAGTAAATTAAGAAGTTTGTTTAAAATTAGTTTAAAAATTCAGTTTTACCTGCTTAGAACATTAATAGAATACTCACATGCCTAGTAATAGAAAATATAGTATATTCTGAAATACATTTCATGGTTGCTCATTCGTTCTTGTGAGGTCTTTTGTCCTCTACCTGGAAGACTACTAACAAGTGGTAAATGTATCGGCAGCTGAGACCAGTGTTTGTTTAGAGAACGGTTAGCAGAAGCAGCAGTGAAAGCGGCTGGGCTGCGCACTAGCTGGGCATTCATTACTTGGCCATGGAAATGTACCCCCTTGTACTCAGTAGGGGAGACAAAGCCTTTGCGAAGGTGATCACATACAAATAGCAAAAAGTCAAGCATTTCAAGCAGGACCACACTTAATGATGAATACCTAAATATTCAGGTGTAGATTTTGGTATTTTATGTGATGGTCCAAGGACACTTAGTCATAGTATGGTTATGACTTATCACTGAATTGGCAATTAAGTCTTGAGGTCTATCTTGTCCTTGAATATATTGAAATGATTAACATTTTATTTATTTTTTTTTTTTTTTGCATTTTCACAGCTGTGTATTTCATAATCACAGCCTCATTCTTGTATGGTAGATCGGGAAACCGAGGGTCTGGGGGAGTAAGGGAGTATCATCTGTGGAATGAGCAGAGGCTTTTAAGGTGAAGAGATTTCCGTAAATTCCAGAATGGCCTCTCAGGGGGGTGGGGGAAGCATTCCCGGTGCTGGGCAAGAGGGAGACAAGGTCGGTATGATCACAGAACTGAAGCCATGCGCTGCCCGAGCGCCCTACACACAAGGGCACAGGTTACGAGAGGACAGTGTGTCGTCCCCCGCCTGCTGGGACGCAGCACACAAACGCAGCCCATGTACGCAGGGCTGTTTTCACAGGGTTAGAAAGTCACTGGTGCTGGTTAATGCTGCCTAACTGTTCATTTTCTCTCATTTCATCCTGCAGCAAGAAGATGAAGAAAGAAGAAAGAATCTGTTGTTCATTATTTTTAGGTTTTTCATTTTTTAGAAGCCCACGGGAATTTCATTAACACTGATGTCATTCCAAACTGCATCACCCACAAAGTGATATCCAATGAAATACAACTCTTCTCTTAAGTTTGACGAATATATTTGACAGCATTTGTTCTAGTTAAAACTAAGTTTGTTTTAAATTAATACACTGGAATGTAGGCAGATTTTACTTAGTTAAATTATCTTGACTCAAATCTCTCTTTTTCCTCTTTGTTTTGGCCCACCGTACCTTCATTGAAAGGTATCACTTTCCACCATTTGGTGAGCCTATTTTAAATTAGTTTATTACAGCCCCAAATAAAATAAAATGTCAAGTTTAAAACACTTTTTGTAAGGAGAGAGATGTAAGTCAGGTCTTTAGAGCTACACTGTCCACGACATTAGTAACTGTAGTCATACGTGGCTATGAAATATGGCTAGTCTAATCTGATATGTGCTGTTAAGTATACAAATGTTACATTAACTCACTGGTAATTTCATATGGATTACATGTTGAAACGATAATATATTGAGTTAAGATACACTATTAAAATTAATTTTTCCCATTTCGTTTTACTTTTTTTAAAAGATTTTATTTATTTACTTGACGGGGGCGGGGGGCGGTGAGGAGCAGAGAGAGAGGGACAAGCAGACTCTGTGCTAAGCGCAGAGTCCGACGCGGGGCTCGGTCCCATAACCCTGAGATCGTGACCTGAGCCAAAATCAAGAGTCAGATGCTTAACTGCTTGAGCCACCCAGGCACCCCTCTTTTTACTTTTTAATGTGGCTACTAGAAAACTTAAAATTACACATGTGACTTGCATTATATGTCTATTAGACAGTGCTGCTCTAGAGTATGGGGGTTTTTTTAAGATTTTATTTATTTATTTGAGAAAGGGAGAAAGCCCGAGCAGGGGGAAGGGCAGAGGGAAGGGCAGAGGGAGAAGCAGGCTCCCCACTGAGCAGGGAACCAATGTGGGGCTCGATCCCAGGACCCTGGGATCATGACCTGAGCCGAAGGCAGACGCTTCACCGACTGAGCCACCCAGGCGCCCTAGAACATGGTTTTGAAGGAAACCTCCTGGATGGCTCAGCTGGCCTGGAGGCCAGATGGTGCTGCTGAGCCTGGGCCCAGACACTGATTTAGAGCAGCGGTTGGTTCTCGAAGTTTGGTTCCCACAACAGCATCATCAGCATCACCCAGGAATTCTTAGGCTCTACCCAAGCCCTACTGAATCAGAAACTCTGAGGGTAAGCCCAGCACTCTGTGTTTGAACAAGCCCTTCAGGGGATGCTGATGCAGCTAAGGTCTCAGAAGCGCTGGTTAAGAGCCACAGGGGAAGAAGCGGAGACTCACCTGTGGTAGAACCAGCCTTCATTCACTGGCTTGGGACTTGCAGGTAAACTGGACAGGACGGCAAGGGCTGGCCTGGGGAGGAGACCAGAACTCACAGGGGGTTGAGACACAGAGCGGCTCAGGGGGGTGATGGCAGCAGAAAGCTGCATAAGGGAAAGAGCTGCTTCCAGAAGGATACAAACATGATACCCTGTGTATGAAGTCTAAAAAACATGCAAAATGATCACGACGTATTGACTGTAGATACAGATGTCTGGGGTAAAAACATGCGCAGGAGAGATGCGTGCAAATGTAGCATGTGTGACAGCGTGCGCGGGGAAAGGTAAAGAACTCATTTAGGATGGTGGCTACTTCTTGGGGAAACAAAGGGAGGGGAATCCTACTGGGGAGGGCTCCGCAGTGGCTTCAACTGTATTTGTAATGTTACATTTCTTAAGCTGGGTGGTGGGTGCACAGATTTTGATAGAGTAATCTATCCTGTGGCGATCTGAAATATTTCATAATAATGAAAATAAAAGAAGAAAGGGAGAGAATGCACTTAATTTCTGGAATCTGTTTCAGGAAGAAAAAAAGATAAAGTCATACTTGCCCCGAATAGAGGATCAGGGAAGGGGAAGGGCCCAGGGGTTTGAGACAAGAGGGCTTCATTTCTGCATTTCATTAAGGTTTCCTGGGCGCCCCCTTGCGGGCAGGAGACACCTTCTCTCACGGTCTGTGGCAGCACAACTCCGTTTCTCATATATATAATCTACCATGTGTATATTCCCCTACTCCTCCACCACCACCAATCCCTGGGCTGTGGTTTTATCTTTCTTTCCCAAAGCCCTAAGTAGGTGTAATTCATGGCTGTAATTACTTCAGTGAAGTAAACTTAACACTCCCACAACTCCGTTTTTGGTCACCGGTGTTGACATTTTAAAATGTATTATCACGTAATATTCCTTACGGCCAGAACCACACGGTGAAATAGAAGGCAGAGGGCTCTTTGGCACCATTATTTAAACTGCAAGAGCAGGCCAAGGTAGTGTGATCTGAGGGCCTTCAAACTGGCTCCGGTTAGTGTTTACGCCGTGCGAGCTGTAGAAGACTATTGCTTTAAGACCCAAGCCAGAGGGACCGGCGTCCTGAGCTCCTGCCGTCCAGGCCCCACTTTGGTCCTCCTCTGGCCACGCCCCTCCCAACAGGACCAGGAGCCCCGTCCACGGGAACGAGGAGTGTGCCCCTGCCAGCCCACCCTCCAGGTCCCTGGCCCCCCGGAACCGTCCCGAGCCCGTTGCCAGGGCCTGCGTGCTCCCCTTGGAGCTGACCTGGCGGTGTGTGTGCCCCCCCAGGCCTCAGGGGGAGGGGGTC